>NW_027422459.1:0-60000 GCF_037893015.1 Macrotis lagotis
AATCTTGGTAATAATAACTTCACTAGAACAACCATTTTCTATGTGGAATCTTCAAAAATAATATAACTATGACACAGAATAATTCCCATATAAGACTGAATTGCCTATCATAAAGATTTAGATTAAAAAATTACAGATGGTTGTAACTTTGAAAGCAGGGTTCTGAATTTTTAAAAAATCTTATCAATATAACATAACGAGTACATCACATCTTTCTTTTTCTTCCATTCCTCAATTTTGTTTTCCTTGATGACTGGAGAAAAAGTCAAACAAAAGGAGAGTATCATGAAGTCATTGAAGATAGTCATCTGAATATGTTGCAATATAAAAGAGAAAAGACTAAGAAATCTTTTTTTTATACTGTTTCCACACCTTTGTAAAAAAGGTATAAGCACTCATTTAATGTATTTGGAAGATTCAAATGTTTTTTCATGCTATATGAACTATACAATGTGTAAATAGAATCAGTTTTTGAAATACTGAGAAAAATCAGCATCGCTCCAAGAGCTTAAAATTGGAATCCAGTCAGTTAGGAAAGTCTACTGAAGAATAAGGGAATGTTTTGTTTTGTTTTTCCTACTACATATCTCATTATTCCTGATCTATTTTTTGCGAAATCTTTACCCAGGTCATGCCAACTCTATGTGGTTGTGCACTATGGCACTATGCTTGCCCATCTTCTCTAAATCATTTTGCTTGGTGCAATCTCATATACAATTATAATCTCAATGATAGTAATTCTCAGATCTATTTATCCATTCTTATGCTTTCTTCAAACTTCCAGTCTTGAATCTGCCTATCAGTCATTTTGATCTAGTGTATTGAACTCAACATTTCCCAAATTAAACCTACAATTTTCCCTCAAAATCCTCCTCTCTTCCAAACTTACCCATTACTATTAGGAGTACTACCATCTCCCTAGTCACTGAACACCCTAGTCACCTACATATCTTTGTGAATACCTTATACTCTAATATTGTATTGCCAAGTGCTATTAATTTTACCTTTTCAGTGTTTCTCATTTGATCTCCTATTATCTCCCTGTCTTCACCTTGCTTAAAGTCTTGCATTACCTCAGACCTAGATTATTGCAATAGCCTTCTAGCTGTTCCACCTTCTTCAAGTCTCCCTCTACATCAATCCACCTTCCTCTCATCTGTTATATTGATCTTTTCCTAAAGCACAATTTTGACCATTTCCCCTCACTATTCAATCAACTCCAGTGGTCTCCTGTTGTCTCTAGAATAAATATAAAAATTCTTTGCTTGATTTTAAAAATCCTTTATAAACTGACTTTTTAATAGTTATAAAATAGTTATAAAATAATACTTATAAAGAAGGCTATTATTTAATAAATATTTCCTAAAATAAAAATAATTATAAAATAAGACTTTTCAGTCTTTCTAGGTGTTATTCCCCTCCATGTATTCAACAATCCAGTGACATTGGCCTACTTGATGCTACTAACACAATACACTATATCTCTGAATTCTGTGAAGTTTTCATTGGCTTTCCCACAAGCCTGGAATTATTTCCATCCTTGTTTCTAACTCCTGAATTCTTTGGTGTCCTTCAAAACTGTAGCTAAATTTCTATCATCTGCAAGAAGCTTTTCCTATCTCCTTAATGTTGATGCCTACCCTATATTGTACATTGTTGCTTCATGTAGCCTCCTCCATTACAATTTGAGTTTCTAATGATTATGGAGTGCTTAATAAGCCCTAATAAATGTTTGTAAAGCTGATTTGAGTATGTGAATTTAAGAGAATATTACCATGCTCTAGAAACAGAAGAATGAAGAATATGTTAGATACGGAGACCCAGGGGAAAACAAATTGATTAGTAAAAATGATGTGAAAATATGTTGACTAAAATTCTCCTCAAAGAATAGAAATGAGATAACACCTTTTCCCCTCCTCGTAGACCTGTAGCACTATATTCTGGTTGGTTCTTGTCCTTCGTTATCGAAGAAGAGCAAAATGATGTCATTATGTTTGAGACATTACAGGGTATCCTAATGTGGCTGATCAAACCAAAATAAGCTCGAAATGCTATACCACAGATTGGGCACAAATACTCCATGTGAACACCTGGGATAGGTACTCTAAACATATGGACATACTGTCAGAGTTAATCGATATCTTGGTTAGTTTCCCAACTTCTTCCCTCCATCACTTTTTTCTTTTTTTTAAAATAAGGAATGACTGTGATGGAGAGTGAAAGGGTTATATTGGGAGGGAAAGATAATGTAAGAAATAGTTAAAAGCTTTAAAAATCCTTATTTGATAGAAACAAGAGCACCAGAGACAATTATAATCCCATGATATTATATCATTGAGGTGGCTGAGCAGAAAATGCTATAAGTAAGGGCAGTCTTATATTTTCCTTACCTCCCCACCTTTTTCAGTTCACTCTTCTTATAACTCTCAAGACTCCCCCCCCCAATTGCTAAGCATGAGGAGAGACACAAATATTTAAACTCTGTGAATAAGCTGGAAATCACGAACTACAATCCTACTGACAAATGGAGCACAATACTTTAAATTTTCTAAGCCATTGGATTCTAAAGTAGTCAGACCTCATATTTTGTTCTCACACTAAAACCTCCAGATCCTCAGGTACTTCCATTTAACTTGTAGTCATTACTAGCCACCCTCAACCTGAACCTTTATATTTTTCAGACCATTCCATCTGTTCTGAAGTTATATTTACTTCTATGTGCTATCTCTCAAAGTTTGAACTCCTTGAGAGCATTAGCATTATTGCCTCTTTCAATTTTGTCCTCAGTGTTTATCACAGTTATTAGTAAACAGAAATGCACTCATATATATATATATATATATATATATATATATATATATATATATACATAAAACATTCATTCATTTATTCAATGTTACTTTTAATTCTTGAAGAAAACCTGAATGTCTAGGACATTACCTTAAATTCATTTATTTCAGGTCTATATAGATAAACTAAGCAACTTACTGCACAAATTCATGCCAGAATTTCTCTGTCATTGTTTTTATTATAAGTAAAATTTCTTTTTAATGCATGTAGTATAAGCATTTTCAATTTTTTAAACCACAATCTTGTTAGAGTCTTCATTCTTCTGAAAATTTCTACAACCTTACACATCATTCTTTCCATCCAGAAAGTCTTCAAGGAAGTGTTAGAACCTCCTCCATGGTAACCGTTGGATTTAATGTAATTCATCTCCTTCAAGAATTTTAGAATTTCTTCTACAGTAAGTGCCATAAAAGGGACAGGTACTCAAAGTTTTTCTTTTACTCCTCTGACTGATTTTTATTACTTTTGATGATGACCCGAATTTAGGTGTCCTTTGTTGTTGATTCTCTTTTCTTTCTACACTTTTTCTTACAAGTCTATTCTCTTTCCTTACCTTTATCATCTTTGCAGAAATGATTTTAAAATTGATATCTTTACCATCAATTAAATTCAACTCTATAAACATTTATTAATAGAAGATATAGTTATTTCAGAAGATATTAATATATGAAAAATAAAAATGAGGCAATTGTTCTAAAGAAATTCTACTGGGAAAGAGACAGTATACATATATTTATATATATTATATATGTATGTATATATATATGTATATATATATATATGTATGCATATATATATATATGCATATATATGTAGAAAGGTTTATATGTCCTGTTTGGTGAGGGAGAAAGCAATAATAGCTAGAAGACTTTTATATCAGAGTTGGCACTTCCTATCCACACCTTATAGTTTCTCTTTCAATTTCTTATATTTTTAAATTATGATTTTTCTATAGCTATCTTACCTGATTCTCTATCCTACCCCCATGTGAATATAAATTCCTTAACATCAGGATATGTATTTTATCACTCTTCATATACCAATTCCTTTCCAATATTAAGAGGTCAGTTAATGTATGCTGAATAAAATAAATGAGTGCAGATCTGAAAGTAGGCAAGGCATAACAGAAAGAGTACTAGTTTTAAAATCAGGAAAACATATCACCAAATCAAATCTCAAACACTTATCAACTTTGTGACCATGAACTCTCTAGGCTTTATCTGATAACTCATACAGTACATTGTTAAATTCAGTTTTGGTGGAGGAGTTTCTGTATTGGGACTTTTCATGTTAAAAAATTATAGGACCTTTGATTTTTCAAATTGAACTCAGTTTCTGCATTTTAACATTATTTGTAAAATGTTTAACCAAAAAAATGTGACTCCATGTGATCATTAATAGTTACAAGGCATTTTATACATTACAAGAGATGTCAAATAAAAAAAAAACAAGGAAAATATTCGAGTTGAAATTATTCTAGAGCCTGATGTAATTCTCCATTTACAATTATTTTACACAAAAATACAAGTACTAAATTAGCCATTTAGGAAGCTTTGTAACAGACTGAATTGTTGCTGATCATAATTCTAAGTTACAAAATACAAGTGATCTGTAACATTTTTCATTGATTTTTTTAACAGTAATAAACAAAATGAACCTAGACAAATAGTTTTCTGCCCTTTAATGGTACTTAGAAAAGCTTAAGTAAAATGCATGTGTGCTTTTCAGCTAACCACTAGACTTGAATCTGAATCAGACCAAAATCATATCCCTCTCTTCACATTTATCTTTTCCAATGCCTGTTCTGCTCTCTCCCCCAACATTTTTTTATTACCAACCTATACACTAAGCAAAGGGTGATTTTGATGATGTTATTCTTCATCCTCAAAGAAGACCATGACATCAGGGAGGTGATGCCATGATAAGAACATGAATTGGATTTCAGTGGGCAGGTGGATGGGGCTGTGCTAAATAGCACCAGCCTTACTTTCTCCTCTGGAGCCATCTGAGTCCAGTGGCCAGATATGTATCAAGACAACTGGTGATGGCCCTGGGTGAGAGGCAGTCAGGGATAAGTGACTTGCCCAAGATCACACAGCTAATAAGCATCAAGTAACTGAGTTCAAATTCAAACTCCCATCCTCCTAATTCCAAGGCTAGTGCTCAACCCACTGAGCTTCAAAGAATGTTAGAGCTGGAAGGACCCTTACAGGTCATCTGAACTGGAAAACAGTTTAGAGAAATTGAGTGACTTGTCCAAAGACACACTGGTAGTTAATGGGAGAGCTGGATATAGAACCTAGATAGCTTTTTTTATTTCTTACATTATCCTCTCCCTACCCCCATTCAATTATACTCTTTTCTCTTAAATTCTCTAGATCCATAGATGTTGGTATGATTTGATTGTTGGGGGGGGCATGAATAAGAGAGACAAAGACAGAGGGAGAGAGAGACAGAGACAGAGACAGACAGAGACAGAGAGAGACAGACACAGAGATTCAGAGAGAGAGCTAGAAAGAAAACAAGAATCTGAAAGAGACAGAGAGAGAGAGACAAAGAATGAGAATCTATTCTTTTGCTTTTCCAGCCATGCCTCACCATGATTACAAAGATATTTCTAATTAGAGGATAGAGGGAGGAGATAGTCAAATAAAGCAGTGGTCACAGAGCCAAGGTCAATGTAGCAATATAAATATACAAAAGTTGCTATGTTGCACAGTGAGTGGGCTTTTATCATCAACCAGTGAGGTAAAGAAAAAGGTTTAGTAGGACCCCCCCCCCCCCCCCACCCAGGGTGTGGGACAAGGTGTACTTTCTGATAAGCTCTGGCCATGATGTTGCTTAGCATTGGGTGAGTAATATACAGGTAGGTTTTCTTTCCCTAAGCAAAGTGAGCCAGCACAGACTTTGGGGGCGGGGGGAGAACACTCAATGGGGGATAGGGGGGGCAAGTTCAATGATGCATTAATAAGTATAATAGTAACTATGTTAATGTGTGGTCGAGCACAAGGGAAAGGTCAGGTCACATATCATTTGGCCGTTAATGGGCCACTTAACATAATTCCATGAATTAATTTGGTAAAGTGAATGGGAAGGTGGTAGATGTCAAGGTCCCTCATGTTGTGTTCTGATGAGGATTACAGATTTGGGACCTAGAGGGAGTCAGGGAACACACAGAAGTTCCCTGAAAATTAATCAATTGGCAAGCATTCATTAAATACCTACTCTGTGCCAAACACTACCAGACTTTGGAGATACAAAAAGTATTTATCTTCAAAGGCTTTGAATTATATATAGAAAATATAGCATGTTCACAGATAAGAAAATACTAAATGTATATATACAAAGTAAAACCCACATGATTTTTGAGTTCATGAGAGGAGCATGTGGATGCACTAATGGGGGAAATGTGTGCTCAGGTAAGGTCCCTTGAAGGAAGTACCATTTGGACTGCATCTCAAACAAAGGTGGACATCCTGAGTGAAAGAGGTAAGAATGGAAGAGTATTTCTGACTTTGGGAATGGTTTATATAATGAAACCAAGTTAAGAGATGGAATATTGGATAGGGAGAATAATAGCAAGAAGATTATTTTTGTCTAGATATAATCAAAATAAACTTGATGTAAGAAGAGAAATTTTCAAAGGATTAGTTTACAAAAGTGGAACAGGACATACCTAGAGGTGGTTTCCCCTTCATTTTTGTTCTTCAATGAATGGTTTGTTGTCCTCTTATTAGGCATGTTGGAACCCCATTAGTTTGGAAGCTCCTTGAGGGCCAGGGACGTCTTTTGGCTCTATTTGAGTCTTCTATGCTTATTATAGTATCTGGCATACAGTAGGCACTTTATAAATATTTATTGAGTAATTTATTGATCAAAATCATGTTCAGGAAGATTGGTGAGATTAGAAAGCTCCAAAGACCCTAATGATTGGAGTTTCTGTGATTCTTGGATTGAACGCCACATCTGCTATTTAAGACGTTGACCATAGATAAATCACAACATCTCTGGGTACAACAGTAACTAAACTCCTACATCTTTGAACATACTTCCCAGGGTTGTTGTGAGGGTCAGATGAGATAACCTATGTAAAGTGCGAACTAATTGTCAGCTATCATTATCATTCCTTTGCATGTGCCTAATTAGAAGCAAATATGAAACAATTTCTAGTTTGGGGGTTGTAATAATCTTAGAACCCAGATTAATTGCTCAGCTGGCTCCAGGGTATAGGCAGAATAATTAGGGAAAGGATTCCATAGGATTAACTGCATGGTAACCCAAATGAAACATAATTACTGCTGCAACGCATCGAGTGGTACCCTAGTGTCCTACACACCTCAGTTACTTTTAGAGAGCAACTTAGGCACCCAGGAGAAATGATTCATTATTCTAGTGCCCTAGGGGTTCTGGGACAAATCTGATGCTGAACTAATTCTGTACTCTTACAGAAATAGTGCAGGTGTCAGAAGAGAGGAGAGATGTAAATATAGTTACCATCATTTATCTTTCTCTTCTTCCATGTTCCCCCTGCATTCCCAGGACCAATGAGGGGGAAAAGGGCTTGAAATCCAAGAACAGGGGCTCTCAAATATGAAGTAAAAACAACGGTTTTTTTTTTTTACAGAATGATATTCTATTAGGCAACTTCAGAGGTCATCTAAGCCTAAATTCTCATATGATGGGTAAGGAAATTGTATCTCCAATATGGAAGACATGTACTTGGTAGCAAGCAGGTTTAGAATTCAATTTTTTTGAATTCCTATTCATCCATTCTCTATGAATCCTTAAAACAAAACTAAATGAAATGATATATTCTGTTTTTTCATTACCTTCATTTTGGAATATTTCTCTTCCACTGGCCCTATCCAAATTATTCCTTATAATAAAATGTCAAAAAGAGAAAAAAATGAACCAATATAATAATGCAGTCTGACAAGATAAGTATTATCCTACAACCATAGTCTTGAGACTATACTACTGAAAAAAATATACTAGTTTTTACAAAACTGGAAAAAAAGAAAATAATGATAAAGTGAATTAAAATTTTAAAATTTTCTTTTTTCAGAAGTAAGGTTCTATATAAGAAGTCATTTAAACATGGGTTTCTTCCATTTTATTGTGAATATTTTGCATTGCTTTGGCAGTGTGGTGAGGCCTATGGATGTTTAGGTTATTTTTTAGGGCATAAGATAAAAAAAATGCTTCCAACAGTTTTTTTAATTCTGACATAGTTACTCAGATTACACTAGATGCTTCAGTGTTATATGGCCTCCCCAGAATTTGACAATTGCTAGGCGAGGAAGTGTCTTCTCAAAAATCACTCACAGCTTTTCTTTTCAAAAGGGGAGATATTTCCATGGAATAATATATAGAGAGCCATCACTTGTACAATATACTCTGTGCATGCCTTTATTTATAACACAAAGAACCTCTCAACTCACAGAATTCACAACCTTGCACATGACTCATATATAACTTTGTAATTCCACAACCTGTAAGCAATTATGAATAGTTACTTTAAATATTGCATTTCAACTGTAGACCTATATAACTTGCCTGGCATATATCACTAGCCCTAGTGGTTTCAAAAAAGTCCCATTACCTTTAGGTAGTTAATAATTCTCACTTTAGTTGCCCAGTTTAAAAAAAACAATAATAAATAAATAAATAATAATCCTAAACAACCCTCTAATAAACACAGAAAACAATGCTTCAATTTACTCATGTTTTGTAGCCAGGAAATATGGTAAAGCTGTTTAAGTCACAATGTGAGAACATGGAACTACACTATGTTGGCTGAAAAACTATTAAGTACAGACGTTTTTACATGAGGAGGGTTTATCAATAGGAAGAAGAGAAGCATATGCAATTTAGTAGAGTGGATGCCTATAGTAATTTTGAAATAACACTGAGTGCAACGAATATTTTGAAACATCTGTAATAACTGTAAAGTGATATGAAAACATTTGTGATTTCCATTGATAATAGTTACAAGTACTGCTAATACTGTTATTTATTACCAGTGTTCATAATTGAAGGCAATGATAAATTTCACTTAGAAGTTAGTTAAAAATAAAGATGTATTTTTTTCTATATAATTTCACATAAGTCTAAAAATTATTCATGGGTACCTTGCATGAATACCAGGTTAAGAACCCCTGAATTAAACTGTAGTTATTCAAAATTACATATGAATAAAGACACTTGATCTCACATACATTTGATCTCATTGACATCCAGAAGAACTTCACTTCCATGAATAATAATTCTAAAATCGTTCTCTCTCTGAAAATATCATCTTATCATTCCAACTCTCCGGTGCCTTATTCCACTGAAACCTATTCTTTCTTCTCACTAACTTTAACCTCCATCATCCAGTGCTATCAAGTCTGCACTAATTTGACTTTCCTTCCTTCCCAATCTATATCTTATTGTTGTGTTTCAAATTTATACTGTCCTCTATTCTTAAAGCCCCTTGCCTATCATATTGATCATGCCTTGTCAAAGTCAAGTCTAGATATGCCTTATTATTATAGCAACACTATTTACCAGGTTTCCTTAACCAACCACCAAATGGGGTAGGCTAGACAATAAAAGACAATATAAGCATCTCAATTTATTGAGAAAACTAATATCCAATCTGGGCTTCCCTTGACAGAGCTTCCTATTTAAACTCTGACCACATGGACATGATTTCTTGGACACCAAACACATATAAAGACTGTCATTCACTGTTGTAGACTTATGACCTTTTATACTTGGTCTATAAAACAGGGACCCTTGAGTCATCAACCTTGTTGAACCAAGATGTTTCTATATGAAGCAAATAGAACTGGATCTTCTTACAAGATTTAGTATCCTTATTAAATATCTGTCCTATGCAGTGGCTAAGTAAACCTTGATTTGTTAGCTTCTGAATGACTGCTGAATATCTTGTTTTCTTCTAGTGACCCAAGTTAAGCCCACTTGCTAAACTCAAATTTACCATATCTTCATACTTACATGATGTCAAACCATAATGGAGGAAATCACACAGCCATGATGACTGTCTACATTGAAAATGTATATTAGTGTATCTCACTGTCCCACAACTCAATCATTTTAACTCTTCCTTAATTAACTCTCTGCAGTATTTGCCACAATACCTGTTTTACACCTGTCTTCTAATTTTCCTCAACATCTCTCTTCCCTCCCCCACTCCATGCAACCTGTCATTTCGTATTTGACTGAGAAATTTTTTGGGGGGGCAAGGCAATGGGGTTAGGTGACTTGCCCAAGATCACAGTTAGGTAATTATTAAGTGTCTGATCTCGGATTTGAACTCAGGTACTCCTGACTCCAGTGCCAGTGCTCTATCCACTGTGCTACCTAGTTTCCCCTGACTGAGAAAATTGAGGCTATTCTCTCACACCCTCTTTTTTTCCTTAAAAAGAAGTCTAATAACTCTTCAGTATCAACTACCACTCCTGTCAATCATCTATACGATAATAAAAAAACAAAATTTTTAAAAAAATGATTCTATGGTACTCTTTATCCACATTTCCATTCCCAATTCTGCAATTATCCCAGTCATACACACAGATAATATTGGAATTATTTTTCATTTTCCCCCCTTACACTAATAAATAGATGTTATAGCAGTTTACCTGAATGAAACTTATATTCTCTCAAATGAAGAAAATGTACACATAAAAGTAGATGCAAATTATACACAAAATGATGAAGTAGTTGAAGGGGACACTAGCAGTTGAAAAATATTGGAAAAGGGCTAATATATAAGGTAGGGGTTTTTTTAGGTTTTTTTTGTAAGGCAATGGGGTTTAAGTGGCTTGCCCAAGGCCACACAGCTAGGTAATTAACTATTAAGTGTCTGAGGTTGGATTTGAACTCAGGTCCTCCTGACTCCAGGGCCTGTGCTCTATCCACTGTGCAACCTAGCCACCCTTATAAGGTAGTTCTTGAGTGAGGCTTCAAAATCATTTTAAGAGTCACAGGACTTATGGGTCTTCCCTTCCCAGACAGAATTTTTTTTTTCCTGGACAATGCAAAAGAAGTTGAACATCACTGAGAAACCTTGTCTTTCCCTCCCAGATTATTTTTTTTTATTTTGGAAGTGGTTATTCTTGACCTCCTTAATGATTGAATGGGCATTGTCTCAGTTAAATGTGATCTAGGAAAGACCTAGCTTTTAAAAGGTCAAAGTCTCCCACTGTAACCAGGGCCATCTCTAGTTGTCCTGATTTATATCTGACTCTTGAACCCTGATGGTTTTGGAGGAGAAAGTGAGAATGAAGAATTTGCACAACACCCTTTATTCAAATCCAATTCATTTAAAAGTTTTGGAATCACTTTTCTGATGTCATGGTCTTCCTCAAGAATGAAGGACCAAACATTAATTAATCAATCATAGATGAGAGGGGAGTAGAAGAGTGATAAAACTGGTATAACTATATAGCAAGTAGACCAAATTAGTTGGACTATGGAAAGTGTTCAAGAAAATAATGTATAAGCCCAGAAAAATAGGTTTGAGCCATTTTGTTAAGGATTTTTAAATGCAAAGAAATCTGACCATAACAATAAGAGAGAGACATATTGAAGTTTTTCTTTTTTATTTTCACTTCATCTTCAAAATTCTATTTTTGATCTCTCTGCTCCTCCTTATTCTTATGACTATTTCATGAACTCAAGCCTTATTGAATAGATTG
This sequence comes from Macrotis lagotis, assembly GCF_037893015.1. Lineage (NCBI taxonomy): Eukaryota > Metazoa > Chordata > Mammalia > Peramelemorphia > Peramelidae > Macrotis > Macrotis lagotis. The sequence continues at coordinate 11,556 of NW_027422459.1, forward strand.
AATATATTAAACACAAAACTTACAGTCCAAAGCAAACAACATTTCAAAGTACAACCTGAATCAGATTAAATGCATTGGGAAATATTTAATAAAGAAATTAAAATCTAAAAAACATAAATAGTGGCAACATGTAATTTTCTAAGTCTCATTGTTCTCTAGTGCTTCCACAATCTGGTTCTGGAATATCAGCTACTTTGCATACAGTCTCTACAAATTGAAGAAATAATATTCTGTGTGTTTATATTATGTTTTCTTGGTCCTATACTATTTTTTGAACTATCTTTTCTCATCTTCATTCATCCTCCAGGACCTAGAGCAAATGACATCTCTTTAGTCCCTGATTACCAAAGCTAGTATTGACCATTCATTCCCTCTTAGTTCTTGTTTTATATTATTTATACTTCTCATACATTTGCATTTTGTTTTCAGCTAAATATTTTCATGTATATTATTTTCTTATACTATTTTTCAGTTACTTAATTGTAAATGTTAGTCTTACTTACCTACTGTAAAACACAATAGTCATAATAACAACTGCTGTTTTTATAATCCTTTCCATTTTTCATGTTATTTGAGCCTCATGACCATCCTATGAGGTGACTAATAACAACTGCCGTTTATACAATGAGTTGCACTTTCAATATAGTTTACATTGAAAGCTGATTTCATTTAAACCTCACAAAAGCTCTCTAAAGTAAGTATTAGAATATTAAACTTATTTTCTCAAATATCCAATAAACTAGATTTAAATTCAGAAGTAGGATTTAAACTCAGATCATTCAGGAATGCAAATCCAGAGCTCAATTCTCTGCTATGCTGCCTTTTTTTGTGCCCTTTTTATCATACCTTTGTTGTTCTAATATCCATTTTAAAGATGGGAAAACTGATGCTCAGTGAAATCAAATTATTATGTATCATTGCTAAAGAGCTATTCAGTCACATGTTGAGAATTGTATCCAGGTTGTCGACTTTAAATCCATCATTCTTTTCCTACTACACTTTTATTCCACCTTTTAAAAATAAATGAACAGATTAAAAACAAAAATGAATATTCCACTAAAAAGTTTATGCTTCTGATTTTAAATAAATACAGAGATTTATTCACTTGCTGATTTTTTTTTTGTAAATTGAATACAACATTTCAGTAGAGTATGTATTTAAACAAGCATCTGTATGGAAACATAATGTTAAACTACTAGTTTCCTAGCTAAAACATAAAACAAATGAAATTAACTGAAACTCTACAGCAGGTGAATAACCTAAGGATATTTAGGGGTTTTTTTTTTGTTTTTTGTTTCAACATGCACGGTATTCATTCATGCATTAGTTGTTTGGAATTATATCTAGAAATCTAAAGCCATACATAATTGTCTCTGTGTGTATGTGTGTGTGTGTGTGTGTGTGTGTGTGTGAAGTCCATGAAAAGTTCTAACCAAGAAATAGTACCTTTTAATTCCAAGAAAGATTATAGCTTTATATTTTGTTGATATTTTAAAAAAATGTATCATACAGAGTTGGCCTTGTGTTAGAAAGATGGGTCAAGGGGTCAAGAGGGAGAAAAGTTGGAGATTTGTAATTTTAGAGGAAAAAAAGGCACAATATATATAAAAGGTCCAGAAGATTAATCTTTCTAGAGATGTGATTATTACTTTGGGAAGGTCTAAATCAGGGGTATTAGCCAAGTCAATAATGGATGACATATAAGAGAGACTAAGGTTTTGTCAAGCTGATAAGCTGAGAGTCTTTTTGACTTATTTTTCAATTTTATTGCTTTTATCTTGTAAGCTGTGTAACACCTGTAGCCAGTCAGTAATTAACCTTAGAGTATAGGAAGTCATTCTAGAAAGTAAAAGCTACCTTTTGCTAGTTGAAGCATTAAGACACTGTTTCCAAATCCTGGAAGAGTTCATCTGAATGCAACTTCACATATCCTAAAATAGATATATAGAAACATATGGTTCTTGCAAAAAATCACCCATTTAAATTTCATCGACATTAAAAAAACTAGTCTAATGAAATTTTATATTATACACACACACATATCAGTAAAGAAGAAGATATGTTTAAAACTCTGATAGGATTTCTATTTTCATAAAAATTATAACTATACATAAAAGTTTCGTGGAATTTATGCAATGAAAAGATAAGTGATATTCATCAGAAATTCTAAATAAATATTATTTGTAATTAGCACAGAGTGGAACAACCAGACCCTCTTAGAGGAATAAAGCCTAAAAAGGAAACAAAGAATAAAGATGATTGAAATTCATAGGAGAATTTCATGTTAGATTAGATAAGTACAGAAAAGGAGACTAGAGGTCATTTTGAGGTGAATCAGTTTACCAGCTAAGAACAAATAGTTTCTATTTTTTGCTTCCATGCTTTCAAATCAATAGGATCTGAAGTTCTAAGTTGAGAAAACTTTAATTCTACATGCTTTTTGAATCTCCTTAAGCACTCCAGAAATAACTTCAGATTTAGATTGCTGTTACAACTTCTGAAAGCTTAATGACTTTAATATTTACGTTCCAATTGCCTCATTTTTGGAACTACCTCTAGTTAATTATGTCTCTAATCAACTTTCCCCCCCTCTTTTTTTTGGTTGATTTATTATTCTGAACTTGAAAAACACCAACAAAGATGAATAATTTTATAAGCAAAGAGAAGAACATGTGGAGTGGAGGTTGTTCATCCCCATTATGTAGTAGGAAGTGTTTTTAAAATAATAATAACATATATATACTCATATATTTTCCATGTTTCTCTCTGCTTGCAACACTCATTCCCTCCACCCCTTTTTCCATGTTTGCATATTCACTGTTCTAAAACCATAAGTAGTTCCTAAGTTCACATTATTTAATTCCCTCAAAGATATAAAGGTTTGAAGCAACCCATTTCTTTTTCCCTTATTATAAAGGAAGCATTTCATTATCATTTAGCTATTTCTGTTTCCTCCAAATATGTGCTGTTCTAAGGCTTTCTTCACTACAATGTATTTCTAAGATTCTATTCAACTCTGGTCTTTATATTGGAAATACTATTTAAAAAATTGTTGTCTATTAACATCTCTTCCTATTCATTTAATGAGTTCTGAGTTAATTGATTATGTCTTTATCTTTACCCAACCGGGATGTTCTATTACAATAATTTCTCAACTTGTTTTTACTCTGAATGTGAATCCTTGGTTCTTTAAGAGCTAAAAGCTCTATATTTTGAATATGATATTCCTCAGTGTTTTCAGAATGAAGTTTCTTTAAAGAAGTAACTGGTGCAGTCTATTTTTGCTCTCTGGTTTTAATACATCTGAAAACTTTTTTTCTCTGATTTCTTGAAATGTTAATCAACACATTTATTGGTCATGATTTTCAGAGTCAGATTGTAGATTAAGTAATCTTCTTTACCTGTTTTCTAGGTATATTTTTAAATTTCAATATTATATGTAAAAAGTGATTTTTAAAATTCACTTTTAAAAATTTTGAGTTCCAAATCTCTCCCTTCTTCCCCTCTTCTTCCCCCTTGAGAAGACAAATGATTTGATATAGGTTATACATGTGCAGTCACACAAAACATTTCCATATTAGTCATGTGTTAAAGAAAAAAAAGACCAAAAATAAAAGAAATATTAAAATGTTTTAAAAGTATGCTTAGATCTGCATTCATACTCCATCAGTTATTTAACTGGTAGTAAAAGGCATTTTTAACCACAAGTCCTTAGGAATTAATTTGCACCATTATATTGCTGAGGATAGCTATTCATCATACAATACTGTTATTATTATTATGTACAATGTTCTTCTGGCTCTGTTCATTTCATGAAGTTCTTGTAAGTATTTCCAGGTGTTTCTGAAAGAATTCTACTTAACATTTCTTGTAGTTAAATAGTATGCTATCACAAATATATACTTGTTCACTCATTCCTTAATTATTAGGCATGATCTCAATTTCTGATTATTTGCAATCACAAAAAGAGCTTCTATAAATATTTTTGTTATTATAATTTCTTTCCTTTTTCTTTTTCATCTCTTTGGGATCAAGACCTTGTAATGGTATTGCTAGTTCAAAGAGTATGCAAAGTTTTATAATCCTTTGAGGATAGTTTCAAATTGCTCCACCAGCAGTACATTGATGTCTTAATTTCTCCCTATCTCCTCCAACAGTTTTTCATTTTCATTTCTGTCCTGTAAATCAATGTGTTGCTTTTTTTTTCCATTGCACGATTTTGAGTTTTGATCTCTCTTTTCATTTTTTAAATTATTTTTTGTTGCTTCTTGATTCCTCATGGAGCTGTTTCTAATGCCTAATTCTAATTTTTAATAAATTATTTCCTTCAATGATCTTTTGTACCGTCTTTTTCCTTTGAACAATTTTACTTTTTAAGGAGTGCTTTTCTCAGCTAATTTTGGCACATTTTGTTTTCTCATTTGACCAACTCAAATTTTTAAGGAGTTCTCTTCAGTGGATTTTTGCATCTCTGGTCTGTTCTGTTTTAAAGATCTTATTTTCTTCATTTTTTTTGTGCATCTTTTAAAAAGCCAATGGCTCCTTTTTTCTTTATTTTCTTGCATCACTTTCATTCCCCCATCCCCAAATTTTCCTCTACTTTTCTTATTTGTTTTTTATCATTCTTTTTTGAAGTTTTTAAAGAATTCTTCTTTGAACCTGAAAACAATTCATATTTTTTCTTTGTTGTTTTGGACACTACTGTTTTGACTTTATTGTCTTCTTTTGGGTTTGAATTTTGATCTTCCTTGTAAGGTCAGGTTCTTCTTTTGCTTTTTGCTCATTTTTTCAGGCAATTTCTTGACTTTGATCTTGATGTTAAAATTTGCTCTAATTATAGGGCGAAGGGAACACTGTTCCAAAATTTATGTTTGAACTCTTTTCTGAACTACTTCTGGGAGACTATAAATTTTAAGTGCTTTCAAGGTAGTAATATTTGAGGAAGAGGTGGGGAATATCCACCTGGTGGGTTCAAGAAATCATTTGATCTGGCACTGCCATGGCAACTGCAGGTAGGACTTGAAATTCAATGAATATAGAAGCTATTTAGGGGTGAATTACTGAAATGTTTGATCAAATAGAGTAGGCAAATAATGTTATAAATATCCCAATGCTTGGCAGTAAAAGAGCTTTCTCATCCCTGATCTAAGGAGGTATGTGCTCACTTCTTCCTTGGCTGATACTCTTTTCTGCCCCAGAACAGACTAGTGTCCCTGCAGCATCAAGCTGTAGTGTCCTACTGCTCCTCCTTTCCTGAAGACTGGAACTCAGGACTACAGACTGGATACACATAAGAGCAATACAACAGAGTCCTGCACCCAGTGCCAGAAAATTGAACCCTATAATCTGCTTTTAAGATATTTTATGCTAAAAAAATAAAAACTTGTTTTATCCAATCCTTTTGTATATTCTGCCACTCTAGAATTCATTTGGAAGCATTATTTTAGAGGGGATTTTTGGAGGGGAATTTGGGAAAGTTGAGTTGGATCCTTGCCTTTTCTCTGACCACTTGGTCCTATGCTCCTAGGTTAATAATTTTTTTTTATGATAAATACTTTACAACTATTTAATTTTTAGCATTCTTATTTTTTCTAGTATGTATTATTGTTTCATTATCATAGAGTTCTTTTTGGCCCATTCCAATTTTTAGAGAATTTAACATTGGGATAAATTTTGTTTAAGTTATTTATTTCCTTTAGAACTTTGTTATCCAAACATTTTTATATGTTTTTCCATTTTTGATTTATAACTTCAATTTTTCCATGTACTTTTATACTATTGTGAGCAAGCTGCTGCTGTTTTTGTCAAATGTCTTGCTTTTATGTGTTTTCACTTACACTCTTCTTCTTGACTCTACCCTTGGTTGTCCCTTGAGCATGAATATTTGTTTATTATTTTTGATATCTTCTTCTGTTTACCTCAGGTCTTGACTGAGGACTGCAAGGCAAGATGAGTCATCTCTTTCTCTCATATTCTTGAAAAGTGTACTTGGGCACTATTTGTTCAGAGAGTGATTTCTGATCACATGAGAATGGATACTTCTCCCTTGTGTGAATGTTTAAAGTGATGGCAGGTTTTAATTTTCCTACTCTCTGCTCTGTAGTTTTCTAGGTTCCACTGCTGTGTCCTGGAACTTTGAAACAACTTGATGAAACACCAATCATGGTGCTGTGGTATTCCAACCCTTAGATTGTGCAAAATTCCCTGGCAATACCCTTTTCCCAGCATTTGAAGCTTCTATTTATATTTTTATGAAGTCTTAGTCTGGCTATAGGAGTTTACTGTCATTTTTCTTTGCATTTCTTGACCCATTGTTGACTGGTTCTATTTTTGGCTCATTTGTATATATCAAAAAGTTGGAAAAAATAAAAATATGTGCATATTATAGTGTAGGTACTCATTATCTCATACCTGCATTGTTGCAATAACTTTCTGATGGGTCTGCCTTCTCAAATATCTCCTCATTCCAATGTATCTTCCATCTAGCCACTGAAGTGACTGATTTTCTTAGAGCATTGTTCTAGTTAGATCTGACCAAATAGGTAATACCCTCTAGAGGCATTATTTTCAGGATCAAATATAATATGCTGTTTGGCATTCAAGGCCCTTCATTTCCTACCTCATTCCACTTCCCATTTCTAGTCTTCTTCATCCTTGCCATGTACTCATCTATCCAGTAACATTGCTCTCCCTGGAGACTAACAAACAAAGGATTCCATCTCTTGGCTTTTGACCTTTTTCCTGCCTGTTCCCCCATACCTGGAATTCTTTCATATTCAATTCTATTCAATTCATATATATATATATATATATATATATATATATATATACATATATATGTATATGTAGTTGGATGAATGAATGCATATCTGCAACTATAGAGAATATCTGCAAACTGACATATATACATATATATGTTAATTTGAAGATATTCTCCCCCTTTATATTGTGAAATTTTGGGGAGCAAGGACTGTCTTTTATTTCTTTTTCTATCCCCAGACTTAGCATAGTGCCTGACATATAGTAGGTGCTTAACAAACATTCATTGATTATTGATTATTACATACATACATAAACACACATATACAATATACATGCATGCATTTGTGAATAATTTAAATGCTTTATAGAAAACTTTATCTCTATATTTTTACTGGATATCATTCAGAATATGTTGGCATTGTCTTTACCTGGCTACTAGGCTGAATTTGTTTTAGGGGATACCGATCAACACTACTATTCAAATGGAACTTTGTGTCTTCTAAGACAGCAAGATGATGCAGTGGGTAGAGCACAAGACTTGAAGTCAGGAGGACCTGAGTTTAAATCTAGTCTCAGATACTTATTCTCTATGTGACCTTGGATAAGTCATCTAACCCTGATTGCCTCCCAGTAAGATCTTTCTCCAGTTTTCCTGATCCATATCTGACCATTGGACCCAGATGGCTCTGGAGGAGAAAGTGAGTGGTGACTTAGCACAGCAAATCTCACTCCAATCCAATGCATGTGCTTTTCTTGGCATCACCTCCCTAATTTCAATGGTCTTCTTTGAAAATGAAGGACAAACATCATCAGGCTAAAAATTTGTTTCAGAGGATATCTATTAAAACTACTATTCATTGGAACTTTAACTTGGTAAGTACTTTAATTGCATAACATTTACTATGTGGAAGAGAAATAAATAGTTGAAGGGCCTATCACAATACATAAACTTCAAAATTCATCACCATGAATATTTTACAATAAATTTATACCTATTGTTTTCCCACATGTTATGTCCTAATTAAGATCCTAGCTAGTGTCACTACTTTACTTCCTCCAGGGAGGCTTCCATGACTACTCTAGTACATGTTAATCTTTCTCTTCTTCAGTTTCTATTGCACTTATACTAATAAAGTTAGATAGTGAAGGAAAAGTAAAAAAAAAAAAAGAATCTTTATTATTTAGAACTAAATCCTCTAGAAACCTAAAAGGAATACAAACCACCAGAATGTTCACCTAGGAATGCATCTTTGGGGTCTGTTTCATCTTGTCATTTTGGAGTAAGGCTGAGGAATTATCAGAAACTGTGAGTTAAATAAGTCACCCTAGGAAGCTCATGACCATGTATTTATTATTCAAGGAATTAATAACTTGGACTAAATGGTCTCAGTATTTATCTGCTGCCTTCCAATTTATATACACTCCTCATGGTTGTGACTGTTTATTTATGTTTATTTGTTTGCCTTTCTATTCCTAAAACTTAGTATACTGCCTAGAATAAAGTAAATTAATGCTTGCTGATTGATTGCTTCTAATAATATATTAATACTTCATTCCTAAAATATAACTTTTAACTTTTAAAGAATTAACCTTTATATACTCCTTCAAAGACATAGAGTTGGGATTCTATATCTTTGCTAAAGTATTTTAGATACGAAAAATATTTTAAATTCATAGAGTCCATATGTTCAAATGTTCTCTAGAGGTAAAAAGTCCTTGAAGTATAGACTTCTGAGAAACTGCCCTCACAGGAGACAATGAATCACCACAAAAGCTTTATCTGTTTAGTGCGGTTATTCCTCTCTGTGTTGAAGGGTGAAATCAAGTTATTTGAGTGCATACCCTTTATCATCATGCCATTATCTTTATGAGTGCTCTTTCCTTCTAGTAATAAAGACAAATATTTCATAATAAAATTAAGGCTTATATTTCCAAATGGCTGTGTACAACTGAATTTATTATAATTCAAGATATTATATTATTCTGTTGATTTTTGATAGATAAGATTTTACTAACAAAGGAAATTATGGTTTATAATTTTGTAGCTTCAGCTTTCATTGTAAGTACAGTTTTACATACTGTAAAATGCATTTTTTTAAAAATAAGAAGGGAATAGTCTCTAAATAGATATGTTCCCTTTCCTTTGCATTCCTTCTCTCTTCTTTATTTTTTCTTGAACAGATTCTTTTTTTTTCTGGTTTGTGGTTGATCAATTCATTGCTTTGATATTTTATGATCACCATGCCATCAGCTATGTGTATATATTTAAATACCTTTAGTTTCAAGATTGAGGCAAATGGAACTCTTTCCCATTTTCCCTATGACTTATTGTACACCATTTCTATTCCTCTAATTTCAGGATCCTTTCTTTAGAGACTGGGTTGTTCTCCCTACCATCTCTGCTTTCTGTAGTTCTTCAAGTCCTAAATAAAATTCTGTCTTACAGGATGTCTTTCTAAAATCATGTTATTTCTGGTGCCTTTATTCTGTGGATTAATTCCAATTTATCTTGCATATAGCTTATTTGTACATAGTTGTTTGCATATTATCACCCCCATTAGTCTGAGAACTCTTTGAGAGCAGAGACTTTCTTTTGCTTTTCTTCAAATCCCCAGAGCTTAATATGATGTCTACAACATTTTAGGAGATTAATAAATGTTTACTGATTGAATAACTAATTGGCACTACTTGTGTCAGTGTCATCTTCAGGGAATTTTATGCTTATTTGTGTCTTTCTAGATGTTGCCTATCCAAAAAGATTGATTTTAATCCATGACATTCTATCTATAATACCCCAAAAGTAATAAAAATTAATTGAAAAGTATATTCAGTCATCAATGGTTCATTTAGAAAGACAGTATGTGGGAGAATGAAAAGAGAACCAATTTTAGTCAGGTAAAACTGACTTCAGGGTTAACAAATGACTTATACTATCTGTTTCTATGATGGACAAGTCTCTTAACCACTCAATGTCATAATTAACAAGTATTTTATAAATTAGCTGCTGATTTGCATTGGTGAATAGAATTTCCATATCCCACATTGAAGAATTAACTATTGGATAAAATAGTTGAAAGAAAAAAAGATAATTTGTGTTGCTTTAGTTCTGCTTGTGAGGAAATTTTCATCAGTGGCGTTTTGGGGTCCTTATATCTTTGTGCATTCGTTTTTTTCTTCTTTAAAATGAGGGGGTTAAACCAAATTTATCTCTAAATGAATTAAACAGAGCTCTAACTTAATTCTAGATTAATTACTATTAAAGAGCTAATATTCAATGATTTCTTTTCAGGTATTTAATAAAAAATGATAAGAGTTGAGATAGCCATATAATCATCTTAGGAAACAGAATCATCTATTAAATGAGGGATTTGGAATAAATGACTTTGGAATTCTCTGCAAATTCTAAGTCTATGATCTTCAAATCCTATGACTACTCTCCCTGTTACAATTCAAGTTTGGGCTTCAATCTACTAACATAATAGCCTTATGTTTATCAAAATCTATTAGTTTATATGTTAAATTACAATGCCAGAAAACATAGAGGCTTATAAAGATCTTTAAGACACAGTTGATCAAGGAGTGTGTGCTCTAGTAGGAATAAAATGGTAAGAATTTATGAATAGTTATATTTAAATAACATTTCAAAAAAACAACAGGAGGTCTATCAAAGGGCTATATGATACAGCAGAAAGAGGACTGAGCATGGGTCCTAAGAATTTCTATATTTGAATCCCAGATTTATTACATAATGCCTATTTGACCATGAGTATATTATTTGTCTTCTCCAGACCTCAATTCTCTAATTTGCAAACAAATTAGTTTGTGCTACATGGACATACTAAGGTATATTTTGATTTGAAATTTTATGACTATTGAACTTTTATATTTACTTCATAAATTGTTGTGAGAAAAGGATTTTATTAAAATATAAAATCTTAAAAAAGCATGAGTTACTATGAATATAATTGTCTTATATTTCACAGTGATTATATTACATAAGCATTAAAGTCTGATGAATTTAGAGAAGAAATCTCGCATGATCTGGGAAGTTACATTATAAAGAATGTGTAAAATATGAAACAATGAGAAAGATGGAGAGTAACCCAGGTAGTAGATAAGTAAAGCATTGTACTGAAAAAAGCACATTACAGCCTGTAGAACAGTAAGAAAACTGGTTTGACTGATGAGAAGAATTCATTTTAGGAAAATAAGGCTGATAAAAGTAGATTATAACAGAATAGAGTAGAGAGAGACTTGAATGCCAGGCTAAGGGATTTAGTATCTATCCTATAGAGAGTTGAGAGGTTTGCATAGGGAACAACATGATAATAATTTTAATTATGATTAATTCATAGTAAAATATATGTTCATACATACATTACACATATGCAATATATTCATAGGCACACTCAAATATACATACATATATATTTCATGTATTATTATAACTGTATATCATATATGATGTGCATTATATGTGATGCATAATATATGTATGCCATATATTATATGTGCATCTGTATATCTATGCATAATAAAATAAATTTTGTAGTCATGCCATTTCCTGGCAGTGGCTTTCAGGTTATGTTGAGGAGGAAAACAGTGGAGGAAGGAAAACAGTTAAACACTGTTTCAACAGACCCAGTATAAGGTAGTACTTTATGTTGCATAGTCATATTTCAATTCAAGTGTTTTATCATGATGAGTTATAATGTTTTTTAGAATTTGCTATATTTATTTTTGAAAAGAATAAAAATCTAAAAAGAATAGGATTGTATTTTTCTTCTATCATCCCACTTCTCTATCAATGGATTAATTCTACTAACACTTGGATTTTTACATTTTATTTGTCAGTGACAGGTTTTCTTCATACTTGGGTAAAATAGAAAAGTCACCAGCAAGAGAAGATTGGGAGCAGAATAGCATTTGTCTTTGAAGTTTGTCAGTCCTTCTCTGTGGTTATTCTGTGAAGGAAGATAAACTCAGCTTTGGAAAAGAGGGAGAAAAAGGAACTGAGCCATTTAATCTTCTTATACTGATAATTGCAAGCTGTGATAATTCTTTACACTTGGTGCTTTTAGTGCTTTCCCATGACAAGGCTTAGACAGCTCTGAGTATTTTGGTAAAAATGAAATTTATGTGGCTACAGGAATCTATTTTATGACCAAGGGTGCACTTTGAATTTTACCTTCCAAGACACATAACGTAACATCATCATTTTATTTTAGAGTATTATGTGGATAGTTTGTCACAATACAAACTTGAAGCATGCAATCCCTACAGATCAGAATTTTTGAGTTCTTTATTACCCATTTTTCAAACTTTGTACTTGGCAATTTTTATATCCAGATACATTTATGGTGAAGGTTGTAAGGGTTTTCCTTTCATCGATTCTAAAGAGCAGAGATCAAAAAGCAAGCTGCCTGGTAAAGAATAGGAATGGTAGTCTGGGATTATCCTTAGCATCTTCACAGAATCAGTTCAAAAGCACTTCCTAAAATAGACCTTCCTTGATTCCCCCAGCAATTACTGGGATTCTTCCTCCCCAAAATAACTTTGTATTCATTGTGTTTTAATTATTTTTGGATATATTATTTTCCCTCTATAAAAAGCTAAGTTTCTTGATGGTAGGAACTGTTTTTTTTTAATTTTGTGGTATGTGTACATACCCTGATTTTGTTTTAATCTCTACTTGTTAGAGTTCGTGAGTTTAAAATTCTTTGAAGCTTCATTGAGATATCATTGAGTAAAAAAAAATTACGAAAACTGCCAAATGTTTTTAAGTATGTTTTGAGAGATGAAGTGTGGTATTGTGGATAGAGTCTGGTCTTGGAGTTAAGAACAATTGGGATCAAGTCTAAATCACTTTCTAAAGTGGCATGAAACCTTTAAAGACCACACTCCAATTTCATTAATTGAACTAAGTTGGAAACCAAGTCATGTCTAGACTTTAACAGTATAAATCTTTGAGTATCTCAATTTCAAGGTCAAATCTACTGCATTTATACCTTTTTTAAGATTTTCAAGATTCAAACATACACATAAACACTTACATATACACAGATATAATGTATATATTTATGTAATAGCTCAACTATTATCTTCCATATATCTATTATATAATGCATATGTAAATTATAAATATTTACATTTATTTATACATGTACACCAGAGAGACATTATATATGTTGTATATATAACTATATATTTATATAAACATATCTAGTATGTACAAAAATATAATATATAAACATACATATTCACATAAATATATTATATATCTATAATATGCATATATAGATATGTAAAAATCATCTATATTTTATATATGATTTATATGATACATATATGGAAGATGATAGTTAAACCATTATATCATTTATATATATATATATATATATATATATTTAACAGTTATCATGCATAACAAGTTGGTATGTGCTATTATACTTATTTTAGAGATGTGAAACCTGAGACTGAGAGAGTTTAAGTGAAATTGTGCATGGCCATACAGTGAATAATAATGGTAATAATAATAATAATAATTAATAAGTGAATTCATAATAAGTGAATAAGGCAGAATTTGAGATTAAGTCTTTGCAACTTCAGTTTCAGCACTCTATCATGCCAGTTAGTTCTCCAGGAGATTATAACTATGGCTTTGTGGGATCAACATATGTTGAATCAAATATATTGAGTGAATTATAACTGCTCCTTTTCACTCTTTAACCTCCATGATTATCTCAAATTCCACACATCTCAATTCAAGGCTATTGGAGGCAGCTAGGTAGCTGAGTTCATACAGTGCTGGGCCATGAGTTAGAAAGACTTGAATTCAAATACATCCTCAGACACTTATTAACTATATGACATTGGGCAGGTTACTCAACCTATGTCGGTCTCAGTTTCTACTTTCACTATAGAACCATCTACCTTTTTTGGCAGAGATTTTCCTTTTCATCTTTTAAATAAAACTTTTAAATAAGTGAGATTCAAGTGAATTTTCCTAATAGATTTTTTAGTTAAAGATAAAACAGAGATTGGATATACTGTCTACATGAGTTAAAGTTAACATAAAATCAACTGGTGCACAAAGTTGGTGATCGTTCTATTTCAGGTCTCTTTGAAAAGGTTGAGGTGGAACAAAGGTTGTGGAGAGGCGATATATATATATATTAGGACAAAGAGCCCCATGCCAAGAGAAGAATGATATTGATGATGTATGAATAGGGATTTTCTATCCACAGTCGAGAGTTCTACCCCCTTTTCCACATTGTTAGCTCTCATAGCCTTCAAGATAAAAGGAACAAGAAAAAGGAAAAGAAGTGATTGGTTTCCATGATTCATACTATATAACTAGCTCCTGTTATTACTGGAGGATGATAGCTCCAGAGTCTATCACAGCATTGTAGCTCTTTTTCCCCAAAGCAAACTCTGTAAATGGAGGTTTCTATACCTTTTTCTTTGGGCATGGAAAAGCCTTCACCATGAGTTAATTCAATGCTCTTCTGACTTTGACAAATCCCACCTGCCCAGATTTGCAGGTCCTTTGCATAACGTAGGTAGGCAGAGTACACATCTTCTACTTCTTGATGGGAGAAAAGTAGACTGTATAACTTACCAGGAGATACCAGTCAAAGCCCATCACAGACAGATCCTGAAACACAAGTCTGGAAGGCTACTTGTACTGGTCATGCCATTGGATAATTTGATCAGGAAGTGGGAAGAGTGAGAACTTTTTGTTCTTTGATGTTTTTTTCATGAGGCATTCTATCTTTCTATCTAATGGATTGGGCTTTTTCATATACATTTGTCATGTATTCATTTTTTAAAAAAAGTATTTTAGTTGATGAGTTATGGAAAAATTACTTTGCTATCAGATTGTGGGACCATTAATAACTTATTTTTTTCAAATCTTGATTGAAATGATGTATTTTATTATACACATTCTAATTGCCACTGGTTATATGTATAACAGGACACATCAGATAGTTTTTCATAGGATCTTTGATTTAGGACTAAAAAGAATAGTTTGTCTCCTACACTAATTCCCTTATTTCACAGATGAGAAAATTCATGGTCAGAAGTTAGTTAACTTCTATAACATCACAAACTTTATAAGTTAACCAAGAAGAGGTATCCATTCAAGATCTTGGACTCCAAATCCATCTAAACATGAGATTTTTATAAAAGGATACAGTAACAATCTATTTTCTCATTAAAAGATTACAGTGAATCAGTACCCATTTAAGGGTGTAAAAGATGTACTTTCATCTAATTTCAATATTGTCTTAAGCTTTGGAAACTTTGGCATCACGATAATTTACTTTTTTTCATATAGTGTAATTCATTCAAAATTAAGATATTCTGGTTTGCAAAGAATTTTTAAATAGTTATGTCTATAATATATTTAAATATAGTTTGATACTTAGAACTAGTTTTGTCTTTATTATGTTAACAAAAATCATTATTATAGTATTAATGAACAACAATGCATTGGAAATATGTTTTTTCAATATATAATGTTGGAAGAGCTATGATGATGATGATGATGATAAACATTAAGGCCTATAAAGTACCATGCATATATTATCTCAGACATCAGTATTATTTTTGAAAGCATATTGCCTTACATAATATGAAAATTTTGAGGTTCAGGTCCTGAAATAAAAAAGTCCTAAGAACATTAGGAGTATAAATTACAAACAAGTTGGTATAGGAATTGTTGGAATCATAATTTGCTACCAAAAAAGTGAAATTAAATAGAAAAACAATAAAGTTGGATAGTCATGACTATACATAGTTTATCCAAAAACCAAGAGTTAGTTAAATGCAGTGCTACTGTTAAAACATTGAATATGGAATCCTTAATAAAAAAGGCTAGTCATAATGTTCCATTAATATGATTCTGAAAAGTCATTATCATTTAGTAAGCACTTGATTATATGTAATTTTCCTACAGTGCTTTTAAATGCATTATCTAGGAAGCAACAACTCTTCCCCCTCCATAGTTCCTGTGCAATTACAATAAATTTAATTTTCTTTATGTTGGTATCTACCTATTTTATTTTGTTTCATTTATACTGTAATATATTGTAAATTCCTTTTCAAGAAAAGAATTAAACCAGATTTATTTGGCAGCTGACTATTCTGAATACAAGATAGCTTAAGGGGCACTTAAAGGACTGTCTTGTCTCTCAGTGGTTTTCAGTTTTCTCCATAACAGCTTCTCTAGATACTCTTTCCTTTCAAAGATACCACTCCTTCCATTTTTGTAACTAAAATTTCTTTGCATAGGGATTTCATAGATAAAAGATTTAAAACTTACAAGCATCATAGAGGTCTCTTACTCCAACACCACTTTAGAAATAAAGAAACTGAGGTCCAGAGAAAAAAAGAGAGTAGTTGCCACTCAAATAGTCTAAAAAAGTACAAGGGCACAGGAAATTATGAAAGAAACTTGATATTTTTCCTTGGGAGGGAAAAGAGATAGAACATGAGGATCTTTGTTTGGTTCTCCTGTATATATATATATACATCAACCAGCACCACAACATATCATCTGCTCCTCCCAGTTCAGGCTTGATCATTATACTACATTTGTACCTTAATGGTCCCTACACAATGCCCCCCCGCAATAATTTCACTGAAACCCTGTTGCCATAAATACTCCACCTTTTTCTGAGATGGTTTCCTGTCATCTTTCTTCATCCTAAAGCTTCATGCCCTCTCAAAGTCAGGGAAAATGCCAAGAACTTGGAGAATGCTGAGTAAACCTTTACCTAGCAGGAGATTCACCTTCTTTTCCTTAACTTGCCAAGTCTTCACAATGGTATAGCCATATAAATAAGGACAAATTTTTCAAAATTTTATTTTTCTTACTTTTTTTTATCTATGCTCAGGTTTATACATAGATAATCAAAATGACTGCCACTTTGGCTTTCTGTTGTGAGAGGCGGGAGGAAAGGGAGGGATTTAGAAAATGTGTAAGAAAATCTTACAAAAAATAAATGTTGAAAACTATCTTTGTATGTAATTGGAAAAAAATAAAATAAATAACATTTATAAAAATAAATATACTTCATCAGTAAAATGAAAAAATATTTCCTATATGTTAAGATGCAATAAATTTCATTTTTGTTTGTATTTAATCCATACCATTGTTTAACATCTCCAAACTATTTTCTTAAACAAATGATGCACGTCATGAGGATTAATTTTAGGAAAAAAAAAGAACTTCAGGAAATAATGAAAAATTAATTAAACAGAACTGAGAGAATCCTTTTTATAGAAACAGCAATATTTTTCAAAGAATAATTGTAATTGATCAAATTATTCTGAATATTGTAAATCCAAATCAACTACAAAGGGTCCATGAAGAAAGATGCAATCTAAAAATGATAAATAGAAGTATATATAGTATGTTTTACATATAAATCAGTGTCAGATAGTGGTCTTCTCTAGTGTGGGGTGGAGAACTAGGAAGGGAAGAAGTTTGGAATTTAAAATGTAACAAAAAAAATTAATATTTTTTTTAAGGAAGGAGTATGTAGGGGACACAACTCAAATCTGTTCCTAGCTCCTGAAGTCAACACCTCCTCAAAAAACAAAAGCTAAAATTCAGGGCTTGATTTATTGTTTTGTTGATTATTTGAAATCTAACCCTAAGAAAATAGTGGAGAAAATGTTAATTATAAAGATTAAACTTAATAGTGTGTCAATCTGCCAAAGATGGGACAGAAGAAACTGGCCTATTGTTTGTGTCTTTTTCTTTTTTCACAGACCTTTTTTAGATGTCCAAAGGCAGCTTGGATTTCCTAGACCCTTACCCAACACATACCTATTATGGTCAGTCAAATAGTAGAGTATTTGCTATCAGTACATTTGTGTCAGAAATAGCAGTAGAGAGGGATGATTCTTAGTTTCACCTATTAAAGCATCCAAATAAAGATGTATTACTACTGATGCTTTCAATAATTTCTCCTAGTATTCAATATTTTTTATTTTAATGAGACAGTGGCAGATAGCACTAATTTTGAGGTATGGCATTGACAGTCTGGGATTAGTCAATCGAAGGGTTAGTTGAAGGGTCAGATTGGCCTAATAAGCAAGAAGGAACCAGTAAGGAAGGCTAAAACAAAGAGGAAGGTATGTAACAACTTTGATGGTGGAATGCACCACCAAGAGTTATAGTATTTTTGTAGCATTGCTTCTGGTTTCAATTTTTGTTGTTTTTGTAGAGGAATATATGTAACTTCCTTTAGAATCATAAAGCCATAGAATATCAGAATTCAAGTTATTTTCGAATTGATCTAGCTCAAATCTCTCATTTTATTAGAAAAAGGAAACCAAGATCCACAGTCAATTTTTTTAGCTTTTTTGTAATTTATTTATTTATTTTAAATATACATTAATTTATTTACACATTACTAAAATATTCTTCAGAATAAACATAATCCCCCTCCCCCACAAAATATAAAACCTCATGAGAAATAAACTAAAACGAAAGAGGAAAAAAATGTGTTTCAATCTGTGTTCTGATACCATCAGCTCTGTCTCCGGTGGATCACTTTTTTTATCTTAAGTCCGTCATGGAAGTTACTTCCATATTTCTTCATAGTTGCTGTTGCTAATTGTAATTCCCTCCATCCATTCCTCCCCACTATATAATATAGTTTTATTATTATATTTTGTACTATATATTATATATTATATTATATGTTATTATATTTTATCTCTCCTTTTACTCTGTCCCTCTTCAGAAATGTGCTGTGGGGCAGCCAAGTGGCGCAGCAGACAGAGCACCAGCCCTGGGCCAAGAGCCCCAAGCCTACATCCCACCCCAGAAACCTAGCAAACACCCAGCCTCTGACAGGCCATCCAATCCCAGCATTTTTCAAAAAGTAAAAAAAGAAAATATATTATATCTTACTATCATCTCCTATGATCTACCCTCTTCTCTATCACCCACATCTCCTCACCCCTCCCCTGTCCCACTTCTCTCCTTTTTCTTCCAGATGTCCATATGCTATTGAGTGTGTATGCTGTTTCCTCTCTGAGCCATTTCTGATGAGAATGAAGGCTCCCTCATTCCCCTTTGCCTTCCCCCATCCCTACCATTGCAAAAGCCACATGAAATATCTTTTATATTAAATAGATGAAAATATATTTATATGGAATCTTAGCCTATTCTACCTTTCTTTTCTCTTACTCCCAGTACATTTCCTTTTCACCCATTGACTACATTTTTTTAGGATTTTGCAAGGCAAATGGGGTTAAGTGGCTAGGTAATTATCAAATGTCTGAGACCAGATTTGAACCCAGCTACTCCTAACTCCAGGGCTGGTGCTTTATCTGCTGTGCCACCTAGCCGCCCCACATTGACTACATTTTTACTATATATTATATCTTTAAATTCAGCTCTCATCTGTGCCTCATCTATAAAAGCTGCTTCTACATGTTCTATTAAATGGGGTTTATATGAATATTATCAGTATCATCTTTCCATGAAGGAATACACTCAGGTCATCATCATTAAATTCCTCATAATTTACTCTTCTTGTCCACCCTCTCTATGCTTCACCTGAGTCCTGTACTTGAAGATCAAACTTTCTATTCAAATCTGGTAGTTTCAACAGGAACATTTGAAATTCCCCTGTTTCATTGAAAGTCCATCTTTTTCCCTGGAAGAGGATGTTCAGTTTAGCTGGGTAGATGATTCTTGGTTGTATTCCAAGCTCTATTGCCTTCCAGAATATTATATTCCAAGCCCTATGAGCCCTTAATGTAGATGCTGTCTGAGTAATTCTGACTGCAGCTCCATGATTTTTGAATTGTGTCCTTCTGGCTGCTTGTAATATTTTTCTCCTTGACTTAGGAGTTCTGAAACTTGGCTATAATATTCCTTGAATTTTTTTTTGGGGGGGGGAATCTTCTTTCTGGGGAAGATCAGTGGATTCTCTCAATTTCTATTTTACCCTCTGCTTCTAGGATATATGGGCAATTTTCCTGGAGAAATTCTTTAAAAATGAGGTCAAGGCTCTTTTCCTGATCATGACTTTCAGGTAGCCCAATAATTTTAAAAGTATCTTTTCTAGACATGTCCAGATCAGTTATTTTTTCAATGAGATATTTCACATTTTTCTTCTATTTTTTCATTCTTTTGGTATTGAATTATTGTGTCTTGAGTTCTCACAAAGTCATCAGCTTCCTTTAGCTCCACTCTACATCTGAAAAGATTTGTTTTCCTCAGAGAGCTTTCTTATCTCCTTTTCCATTTGGTCAATTCTTTTTTTTAAAGTATTCTTCTCTTCAATAACTTTTTCAAGTGTTTTATCCATTTGACCTAAGATGGTTTTTTAACATGCTATTTTCTTCAGTATTTTTTGGATCTCCTTGACCAAGCTGAGGACTTTGTTTTTGTGTTTTTCCTGCATCTCCCTCATTTCTTTCCCAATTTTTCTTTTATCTTCCTTACTTAATATTCAAAATCTTTTTTGAGCTCTATCATAGCCTGAGTCCAACTTCTATATTTCTTGGAGTCTTTAGTTGCAGAAGCTTGGACTTTCTTATCTTCAGATTGATTATTTTGATCCTCCATGGGACCAAAGTAATTGTTTATGGTCAGGTTCCTTTTTTCCCTGTTTACTCATTTCCCCAGCCTATGCCTGATTTTGGAGTGCTTCCTGAATTTTTGAATGTTATTGGAACCCCCCCCCCCACACACACACACACAAGGACCTCCTCAGTATGTGAAGCTCTGACTGCTCTCCTAGTCTACTAATGACCTAAGTGGCTCAGTCCTCTGCTCCAGGACTGCAAGGGTAGTCCCTGCTCTATGGAGGGCCCAGACTGTATCAGGATCTGAATATGGTTAAATCTCTAGAGTTCTGTCCCAGGGACAGAGGACAAACCTTGGCAGTCTCCCTCCACTCCCTTACCTGCCATGAGCTGAGCACTCAGGGCGCAGCTGCCGAGAAGCTCCTGCTGGGCATCTCCATGAGCCTGCTTCCATTTCCTGGGATCTGGGCTGTGTTGAGTGCCATAGCTGCACTGAGGGGGGCAGACTGGTCTGGGCTTCACCCTCGCTCTGGCAGAACTCTCCCTGTTGATCTTCCAAGTTTTTTTGGTATTCCCTCAGGTGCAGGTCAGGAAACTGCTTCTGCTGCCGGGAGCTGTTTCTAGGAAGCTGAAGTACCTTCTCTCTCTGGTATTCTGCCAACCCCCTCCAACTCCATGGAACAGAGCTTTCCCATTATTTTCCAGGTTACCTTAGGCTGGAGAATTGCCTCACTGGAGCTTTCTGCAGGTTCTGTCTCTTGAAAATGTAGTTAGAGTCATAATTTTAAGGTTTTTGAAATATATTAGAGAGAGTGCCTAAGAGAAGCTCTACTCCTACCACCATCTTGGCTCTACCCCCCAATTTAGTCAATATTAAATAGCTACATAATGAGAGTTAAGATTATAATCCATATCTTCTTATTGCTAAAATGTTTTTTCGACTACATCTCTTTGAAGATAATTCCCTTATATACGTATCCCTATCTCACCTCTCTCCTTCAGTCCTCCTTCAGCTGCCTGCCAAATATCTGTCCTTATTGTTCCATAGGCATACCAAATTCAAAAAGGACTCATTCCACCCCCACCCACCCCCAACCTACTTCTCATTTTAACTTCTGTCTTTCTGTCAAGGACAAAACTCCTCTTCTAATCACACAGGTTTACATAGGAGATGGCTCTCTTGACTCTTCATTTTCTTTCAACCACACCCCATCCACAGATTAGGTTCTTAATGAATGTCTTTAGGTGGGTTGATTGATAACACTTCATTCATCTGGAACTCTTTTATAGTTGTTCATCTGCTATTCTT
This sequence comes from Macrotis lagotis, assembly GCF_037893015.1. Taxonomy (NCBI): domain Eukaryota; kingdom Metazoa; phylum Chordata; class Mammalia; order Peramelemorphia; family Peramelidae; genus Macrotis; species Macrotis lagotis. The sequence goes on from NW_027422459.1 coordinate 33,187, forward strand.
GCTCATTAAGAGTATAATAATTAATTAGTGATGATTTACATCATCTTGTTGGATGATTTTGATTTTTTTAATGACCTCTTTATTACACCTGTCTCTCAACTTCGTGGGCAGAGTTACCCAATTGGGAAATGTCTCAAATTTAACTTTTGGAATTAGAAACATATAGTCCAATTTTTTTTTATAAAGTGGAAGCTAGGATTGGTTGGAGTACCTAACTTACCCTGTGTTTCTATCCAAGGCAAAGTCCTTTAATAACTATATAAATTATTGGCCATTAGGACTAAGATTATTTCAGGAAGCAGATAAACCTTAGTTTTCTCCTCAGAGAAATGAGACAATGATTTATCAATTCTTTCAAAAACTCTTTAAGTCTTCCTATTTGATATTCCCATTTGCTTAAGTTCAACTTTATCACTATTGTATCGTTTTTTTTGGGGGGGGATGGTTCTATAAATTTCATCCTTAGAGGAAACCTCCATTATCAAGACTCCCCATTGAGGCAGATAATCAATTTATCTGAAACTTATAGTCTTAGAGACTTACTTGGGTCACAGAAAGGTTAAGAGCCTTACTCATAATACATGGCTACTATATGTCATAGGTTGGACTTGAAATCAAGTCTTCTTCAAGCCATACTGCTTTTTTATTTTTATCAATAAATTACCCAAATTACTGTGGTTGTACCTGCCAAGTACAAAACATTCCATTCTGATTACTTTGACTTCAAAGTAAAATATTCAACTAGAAATAGTCTCACAATTTATTCTTGAACTGATTTATTGACATCAGTGTACTGGCCATACATAATTGCTCTAATCTCTTTCTAGACCTAGAATAACCTGGTAGATTACATTAAATTTAAATTGTATCATCTGCAAATACTACTGGTTTATTAACATAGCTGCATTGATACTCTTGGTGCCTTACATATTTTTTCCCCTATAGGTCCTTTGTTTCCTTGGATTTATTTGAAAATTTGATCTCTTTGACTTGAAAAAGATTTGTTCGAAAAGGACTTTTATTTCTAATTACTAATTAAAACAATGAGTGCAATACCATGCTTTTAAGGTTCCTGATACTTTAGAATTCTCTTAACAGTAGTACTTTTAATTTATTTTTTAATGAAATAATTTTCTTTATCTGTGATGGGTAGATGATGGATGAAGACTAAATTAAGGTTTTCTTTCCTATTGTGATAGAAGTTGAATAATGATTCATTGGTGGATAGGTTGTATTACCATTTATCTGAGACAAATATTGCTTTCAAGTGCCTTTATTTTTGATACCAACAATTACCTTATTCAATTCAACAGCAATTTAACAAATATTTATTAAGCCTCCACTACTTACAAGAGGTCGTGATATAGTACTTGATAATTAACTCTTTTACCATCATATTTGTCTATTTTTCTTGCTCCAAACATCATATTCAGGCTAGCAAGGAGGCTGGAGGAAAGCAGAGACTAAAGGTTTTTTAAAAAAAATAAATTCAGGTTTATCTATCAGGAAAGAACTTTCTTTAAATGAAAACAATTGTTTCCCCTTTCCCCAGAGAAATCATGATGATAGACAGGAGGGAAGGAGAGAGAATAGAAAATAGTAAAAGAGAAATAGAGAGATAGAGAGAGACAGAAACACAAAGAGAGAGAGAGACACACACACAAAGGGAGAGAAAAAAGAGATAGAGAAGGGAAGACAAAGAGACAAAAACTATTTGATATTTGGAATTATTCTGAGGAGTGACACTGTTTTTTCCTCTAAAAATAGTTCCAAACTTCCATTGGGGGCAGATATCACAGTGTGGTTTTCTTATTTTATTTGATGTATTGTAGATTCTTAATACATCAAACATACCTATAGTGAAATGTAAGCCATAATAACATGCAAACAGGTCCCTCTCCATTCACCTACGACAGAATCTATATTGGATAAATGGAGATTAGGTTGATTTTATTAAGTTATTTCTTATAAGGAATGGAATGACCAGAAAATGTAAAATTCTGCATATTGGGCATTAAAAAGTAATTGATTAAAACATGTTTGAATCATATTAAACATTTTTGGATACAGAAATAATGTAAAGGACATTATTTTATAATTCTAAATAACTACCTATTGCCTTGCTACTTAGATTTGTACAGGTAGAGTTTAAAAGGGGGAAGCTAGGTGGTATAGTGGATAAAGCACCGGCCTTGGAGTCAGGAGAACCTGGGTTCAAATCCAATCTCAGACACTTCATAATTACCTAGCTGTGTGGCCTTGGGCAAGCCACTTAACCCCATTTGCCTTGCAAAAAGAACCCTAAATTTTTTTTAATTAAAAAAATTAAAAGGATTCTGGGATTTACCCTGGTCCAATTCCCTCATTTTGCAGATAAGAAAACTGAGGTCCAGCGAGATTAAGTGACTTGCCTTTGGTCATAAAGATCAGAAATGACAAAATGAAACTTTAACTCTTCTTATTGAAGACACATTTTTTTCTTTATCTGATTGATGTAAAATATCAGTACTTTAATGGATTTATTATCTCACCAATGCATTCATTTCTTCCACTGGTAGAAAGATGAATCTTTCTATACCTCTTCTTTCTTTTAAACAATCATCGTGTAAAACTTCATATTCATCTTGAGATATTATGTAAATACCAATAGAATACTCAGCCTGTCCATTGCTTATTCCTTTATCTTGACTTATGACTCTAGACATTTATTTCCTCATAAGCTATAATTATTTTTCTGCTGTTCAGTTCATTAAATTAGACAAAACAATATGTAGGATTAGCAAAGTGGCTACAAAAGCTTTTTCAATGAAGTTTGATGAGTGAAGATAAATTATTGATATTCCCATGGTATTCCCATGAATGCAAAAAACACTTTCTATAGTCTGACTATAAGCAAACATAACATAAAACATAACAATTTTTCATTACTTTGTCCATTTCAATATGTATCACTGAGACAAAATTAAATACACATGCATATATTTATATATGCTTGGATATTAAAGCACCCTAACATATAGTTGTGAAAAGGAAAAAAATCCCACATTAGCCATGCCAAAAAATGGATGTCTCTTTCTGCATTTTAAGTTCATCAGCTCTCTATCTGTAGCAACATGTTCCATCTGTCATTCTTCTGGACTCTTCCTTTATCCTTGTGTTAACTATCATCATAGTCTTTCAAAATTGCCTTTTTCTATACTGTCATTATTCTATAAAATTTTTTTCTCATTCTGTTCACTTCAATCTGCATCAGTTCATACAGGTTTTCCCCAGTTTCTTCTGAAACTGTCCATTTTTTCATTTCTTATGTGACAATAATATTCTATTATATTCATATGCCATATTTGTAGCTGTTCCTCAATAGGAGGGCACTTCCTTAATTTGTGGTTTGGAGCAACCAAGAAAAGAACTATTATAGATGTTTTGTTACATAAAGATATTTTTCTATTTCCCTTTTATTTCTTTTGAGGTATAGGATTTTAATCATATAGTTAGGTCAAAGGGTATAGAGCATTTGACAATTATCTGGGCATAGTTCCAAACTGCTTTTGAGATAGACTAGATGAATCCAGAGCTCCACCAAGAGTGAACTACTGTACCTGTTTTCACGCAATTTTTAAATTTTTTTTCTTCGTTTGTTATCTTGCCAGTCGTATAGGTATGAGATAGAAACCCAATGATGCCAAAATTTTCCAAATAATTAGGTTTGATGTTTTAAAATTATTAGTGACAGAGAATTTTACTACATGATTATTAATAGCTTGGATTTCTTCTTTTGAAACTGCCTATTTATAGCATTTAACCATTTCTCAATTGGACAATGATTTAAGTCTTTTAAGTTTGAATTATTCTTGTTTTTTAGAAATAATACATTTAACAGAACTTTTTATAATTTTCCTCAGTAATTTGTTTTTAATTTATTAAATTTATTTTGAATTTATTGAAGAAACAAGCATTTACATAGCATAAGATAATAAAAGAATGATTGCACATGAAACTTCAAATCTATCATGTACAACTTGCTATTCTTTTTAAATATGTAATGAAATTATAATGTGAATTTTTTTCTTCTCTTATCCAAACCCTAGAGATGGTTCTCATTACACAAATATGTAAGTGTGTATATACATACATTATATACATATGTGTCATATATGTATACACATAATTATATACATATTATATGCACATATTGATATAAGTAAAATAATTCTATTCCTAGTTCTATTTATCAGTTCTTTCTCTGGATGCAGATAGCATCTTCCTTCATAACTGTGTTGCAGTTAATTTGAGTAGTTACAGTAATCAAAATGACTTAGTCACTCAAAGTTGCTCTTTACTGCTGGTAGTATATACAGCATACTCTTGATTCTGATCATTTCACTCTTCTTTATTTCATGCAAATCTAACCTTGTTTTTCTAAGATCATTGAGGTCATCATTCCTTATAGCACAGTAACATTCAATCACAACTTGTTCAGTCAATTCTTAAATTAAATTCTCAATTTCCAGTTCTTTGCAACCACAAAGAGGGCTTCTACAAATATTTTTGAATATATAGGTTTTTTCCTCCCCCTCAATCATTTGTAGTATTTCTAGGTCAAAGTTTATAGTCAGTTTAATAACTTTTTAAGCTTAATTCCAGATTGTTCTCCAAAATGACTAGATCAGTTCACAATTCTACCAACAATGAATTAGTATTCTAGTTTTTCCACATTCCACTCCAAATTCTCTTGCTTTCCCCTTCATTCACTTTGGTCAATTTGATACCCATAAGATTTGTTTTTAATTTTGCATTTCTCTAATAAATAATGATTATTTTTAAAATAGATATAAATAATGCTGATTTCTTCATTGGAAAAGTAACTGTTCATATCCTTTCATCATTTATCAATTGGGAAATGACACACATTTTTTTTTCTTTTTCAATTGTAGTATTTGATCCTCCCCCCAATTACATGTAAAGATAGTTTTCAACTTTCATTTTTGTAAGATTTGAGTTCCAAATTTTAATCCTCCCTTCTTTCCCTCTCTCATTCCCGAGACAAAAATAATCTGATAGATGTTATACATATACAATCATGTTAAACTTATTTCCATATGAGTCATGTTGTGAAAGAAAAATCAGAACAAAATGAAAAAAAAACACAGAAAGAAAAAATGAGAAACATTTAAATAAGTGAAAATAGTATGCTTTTGGTTCCATTCACTCTTGATGTGGATAGTGTTTTTCATCACAAGTCTTATAAATTGCCTGTGAACACTGTATTGCTGACAAAAGCTAAATCCTATCATAGTTGATCATCTATTTGATTCACATTCTTAGATTCACATTCTTACAGATTTTGCAAAGTCCTTTTATATTTGAGTTATGTGACTTTTATTTGAGAAACTATGAAATTTTCCCTAATTTCATTTGCTTTTGATATTAGCTATATTTTTTATTTAAGCAACCACTTTTAAAATTTAACATAATCAAAATTTCCATTTTATACCTCATTCTACTATCTCTTATTTATTCAAAAATTATTCATCTATGCCCAAATTCTTCCATACCGCTTTGCAGTTTTCCTAAATTTTTTTTACAAAATAATGAATTCTCATCCACCAAATTTAAATATTTTCACTTATGAAATAAGAGCTCACTATATTTATTTGCTGCTCTATTCCACTGATCTTGTTGGTCTCAAAAAGGACCAAAGACACCAGGGTGATTACATCATGATTTACAAGTGAATTGAATTTATGTGAGATGCAGTTGTTAATTGATCTACTTTTCTATTTCTTAGATAGTTCTGGATAGTTTTGATAATTACTTACTAATAAACCTCCCATCTTTGCATTTTTATTAGTTCTTTTGATATTCTTGACTATGTTCCTCCAAATGAATTTCCAATTTAATAAACTAATTTTTTAGTAATTTAATTTGAATGGTAATCAATATACAAATATGCTTAAGTAAAATTATCATTTATATTATATTAACCCTGCCTATCCATGAACAATTACAATTTCTCCAGTTACATAAATCTGATTTTATTTGCGTAAAAAGTTTGCTATTGTTATTGTTCATATAATTCCTGGGTTTATTTTCTTGATTTATTCTCAGGTAATTCATACAATCTAGAGTTATTCTAAATGGGACATCTTTTACTCTCTCTCCTTTCAGCATTTTGTTTCTGATAAATAGGAAGGCTGATGATTTATAGGATTTTATTTTATATCCTGATGCTTTGCTAAAATTATAAATTGCTTCAGCTAGTTTTTTAGTTGAGACTTTGTGATTTTCCAAGTTTATTATAATATCATTTGCAAAAAGATGCAGCTTTATTACCTCATTCCCTATTATAATTTTGTCATTTACTTTTCTTCTCTTATTGCTATTGCTAGGATATTCAATACAATATTGAATAAAATTGATGACAGTGAGCATGTTTATTTCATAACTGATCTTAATGGGAAGGCTATTTATCTCCTATTACAATGAATACTCACTAATGGTTTTTTATAAATGATATTTTTTAATCAATTTAGGGGAATTTCTACTACATATTCCAGAATGTTTTTAACAGAGATGAGTTTGTTCTTTTTTCAAAAAGCTTTTTCTGCATTTATTGATATAATCATATGATTCTTTTTACTTTTATTATTGCATAGTCAACTATGTTAATATGTTTCAATATGTTAAACCATCTCTGCATTAAAAACATAAAATACACTATTATAATCTTTTCCTATTGTTTTATTTAGAAATTTTGCATACATACTCATTGATGAAAATGCTCAATAATCTTCTTTCTCTCTTTTTTTGCTCTTCCTGATTTAGGTATCAGCATCATATTTAATTCATAAAATAAGTTTGGTAGGATCCCTTCTTTACCTATTATTCCAAATAATTAATTTAATATTGGAATTAGTTGATCTTTAAATATTTGATAGAAGCACTTGCAAATACATCTGGTCTGCTCAATTTCTTTTTATAAATAAGTCTATTTAGATAATATATTTCTTCTGCAAAATTAGACAATTTATATTTTTGCAAATGTTTCTCCATTTCACTTAATTTGTTAAATTTTGGGACATATAATTAGACAAAATAACTGCTTAAAATTAATTTCATCTTTGTTAGTGGTATAGTCATCTTTATCATTTTTAATACTAGTGATTTTCTTTACTTTCTTTTTAGGTCTGATTAAACAATGATTTATCAATTTGGCTTGTTCTTCAAAAAACCAACTCCTGCTTTTATTAATTGAAAAGTTTTTTTCCACTCAGTTTTATTAATCTCATCTTTAATTCTTTTATTTCCAAATTAGTTTTTAATTTGAGATTTTTAGTATATTTTAAGGTACTTCTTAAAAATTGAATATCCAATGTATTGTTCTCATTATTATATTGATAATAATGTTTGTCCTTCATTTCTGAAGAAGACCATGACATCAGAGAGAGATGATGTCTTGACAAGTATGTGAATTATTATGCTAAGTCACCAGTTTTACTTTTTCCTCCAGAAAAATCTAGTCCAGTGGTCAGATATGAACCAAGATGACCAGAGATAGCTCTAGATGCAAGGCAACCAGGGTTAAGTGATCTGCCCAAGGTGACACAGTTAGTGTCTGAAGCCACATTTGAACACATGTCCAATTCCAGAGCTCTACTCATTGTGCCATCTAGCTACCCATTTCATTTTCATAAGAATTTAGAGATATGAATTTTATGCTAATTACGGTTTTTAGCTAAATCCCATAGGTTTTGATATGTTGACTTTTTATTGTCATTCTCTTTGATGAAATTATTATTTTTATGATTTGTTCTTTAACATATTCATTCTTTGAGATTAGGTAGTTTACTCTTGGTTTTAATCTATGTTTCTATGGTCTCATTAATTATATTTTAATTGCATTGTTGTATGACAAAGATACTTGTAATATTTCTGTTTTTCTGCTTTTAACTACACATTTTTTAACTATGGTTAATCTTCATAAAGGTATATTCTGGAGAACAAGGTGTATTCTCTTCTTTTTCCATTCAATTCTCTCCAGTTTCTATCATATCTAATATCTAAATTCTATTAACTACCTTGACTTCTTTCTTATTTAGATCTTATTAGCTCTATCTAGTTGTGAGAGGGAGGAATTAAAGTCCTCTACTATTATAATATCTATCTCTACCTGTAGCACATAAAGTGGGTTTTGAAATGTAGATACTACAATATTTGGTGCATATAAGTTCAGTATTGATCATCTATGGAATTGTCTATGAAATATTTTATCAAAATGAAGTTACCCTGTTCATCCCTTTCAGTTAAATCAATTTTAGTCCATAACTTTGAGATCAAAATTTCTATCCATGTCTTTTTGTGAATCAACACAATACATTCTACGCACTCAATTTTAATTCTGTGTTTATCCCTCATTCTTAAAGTGTATTTCTTGTAAATAACATATTGTTAGATTCTGCTTTTCAATAATTCATTCTGCTATGAATTTTGCATCCCATTTACATTCAAAGTTATAATTATTATTTGTGATATTCTCATACACAGTGTATAATACAGAGTGTATGCACAAGCATGACTTTTTTTAAAAAAGCTCTTATATATAATTGGAAAAATAAATATTAAATAAAAATGTGAAAGAAATGCAATTGAATAGAAGAAATTTTGAATCTACTTAATATTTACTAATAAATGGTCTAGTAGCTTAAGGTCCAGAGATATATTCACTATGCTTCCTTGTTGCCTTTAGGCAATATATATACATATATATAAAATGAATAAGCATGCATATGTATATGTGTAATGCATGTACATGTACAATACATACACATACATACATGTGCATATAAAGACTAACATGGTGTAGCCACCTTCCAACAATCCTGTCAACTTATTTTTTCCTGCAAGTAGATGTAAAACTCAGTTTAATAGCTTCTACAGCAAATATGAAATTATCGTAATTTTAGCTTAATGGGATTCATTAAACCCCCCACCCCCACCCCAGGTTCCTCAATATAAGAGAAACAGTTTACTTTAGATGTGTATATATATATATATATATATATATATATATATATATATATATATATACATATATATGTATATATATACATATATATATCTTATGAATACATAAATATATGTATATATTTATATTTAGATACCACATTATACTTACTCATAGATATACTATGAAATGTTACAAGGAGACACCAAATGAGGAAGTATTAGAGATGGATTTGTTTTTTTATTTCCAACTCTTAACTTCAATTTTAAGATATGTTACTATTTTTATTTGTTCCATCTCATTTAGTACAATCTTTCTTGCCCTAATGTTAATATTACCTCTGCTCTAGTTTTACTTTTTAATCTTCTCCATCTCTCTGCAATCTGAAATAGCATAGGATTTTAGGTTTTAGAATCTATTTAATAGAATCCTATAATGTTATTATCTTGGGTAGAAAAAAATCTCTTAGACCATTAAATATGACCAAGGAATGACTGCTTTCCCTGAGCATTTTGTACTTCCATTAAAAAATAATTCTTTGGGGGAGAGGAAGTGTAGGTGATAGAAGGGAGGGAAGATTGTGGGAGAGGATAGTTAGATACAACTCATTTCTGAGGAGGGAAAGGGTGAAAGGAGAGAGAGAGAATAGAATAAATGGGGGGTGGGGAGGAATAGGATGGAGAGAAATACAACTATCAATATCCACTGTGGGAAAAAAAAATATTGCAGCAATTTCTCTAATGCACTTATGATAAAGAATGCTATCCATCCAAAAGACAGAGCTGATGGTGTCTGAATACAGACTGAAGCATATTTTTTCCCCTCACTTTATTTTTCATCAAGTTTCCCTTTCTTTGGGGGTTGGGAATTATGTTTACCTTTATAACATGATTGTTACATTAATGTTTTTCATAGCTACACATTTTAACCTACGTCAAGGAATTTGCTTCCTCAATATGGGGAGGGGATGGGAGGAAGGGAGGGAGAGAATTTGGAACTCATGGTTTTGGAAGTAAACTTTGAAACTTACTTTTGCATGTAGCTGGGGAGGGGAGGGGAATTTTTTAAAAAAGAAAAAAAAATTTGTTTTTTTTTCCCCCTAAACTCTAAAACTACTTTCCTTTAGGGGTATCTTGATAATTTTTGAGTTGTCCATGCACTGGCTCCACAGGAAATTATTCATGACTTCATATCACCTCCTGTCTTTTTTATCTTGTTCACTAAGAAAAATTATACAACATAGTTCTTGAGAAAAAGTATTTTTTCCAATAATGCTATATAACCCCTGAAGACTTATGACCACTCTCTAGGCCTGCCCCATATTTAATTTACTCTATTCTCATACTCATTTAACTGACTTTCTAGATCAGAACTTTTCTTCCAGATCAATATTAACATGTTCTCCCCACTCCCAGACATTCAGCCACAGTCATATCATTCCATTTGTCATGCCAAGAAGAAAGAAAAATCTATTTCAACTCTTTTAAATTTGTTTCCATTTTTTACATAGTAAGAAATGTAGTAAAATTCTGGATGTTTTATAAATAATTATTAAATATTAATGGTAATAAATCTATTAACAAAATGCCAAATATCATAACTTAGAAATTTTACACATTAATATATGTAAATGTATTTTCATAAATTACTTTATATGTATGTATTTTAATTGTACATTATATAAATGTACATATTTACTTATAAAATATATGTCTTTTCATATGCATATAAGCAAATAGTAATGAGAGCTCAATAATCATCAGTAGTATGTGTAATGCCTTACCCTCAATTATTTTCAACATTCTAAATAGTTTCTTTTTTACTTCTGTAGTACACATAACTGTTTTTCATATTAACATTTGCCTGAGTAATTTCCTTCAAGATAAAAGAATTACATAAATCAGTCAATATATTTCCAAAGGGCCAAGATATTCCTTTTGCTAAGTCTGTTTAGATCTTTACTTTGACAAAATTTATGTATGGATTCAGTCAAGAATCTATAAGTTTGGGGTGGCTAGGTGGCGCAGTGGATAGAGCACCAGCCCTGGAGTCAGGAATACCTGAGTTCAAATCCAGCCTCAGACACATAATAATTACCTAGCTGTGTGGCCTTGGGCAAGCCACTTAACCCCCATTGAGTTTATCCTCATTTTAAAATTGCTATTTCTAAGGCATATGTCAAATTGTGTTTTATTATATACCCCTCCCACCCCACACACACACACACACACACACACACATATATATATATATATATATATATATATATATATATATATATATACACACACATATATATAGATAGATAAATAGAGATATAATGCATAACCTTACAAATGAAAAATGCATTTGAAATGTTTTCATAATATGACTTAAATATAGTTATTATTTTGAAATGTGGATCACTTTTATAAGTATGAACAAGGGAAGAAATGGTTCCACAGAGTAATTTAAGAAATATACAAAATATTCCTAGGATAATACAATTGAATCCTGAGTTGTCATGCATTTGGATGATTTCATGTTACCCTTAGAAATAGTAATCCAAAACAAATTTTGTTTTGCTCACAAAATTCACAATTCCCCTCACCATAATGATCCATGTTATTCCCTCTGGACTATTCCTATTATTCCTCCTCACATCAGCAAGTTGCAATGAGAACAAGACCAGAATAATCAATCAATAAATAAAATCAGCATCTATTTACTCACCCACTCCCCTTCCTGTCCCCCCAAAAAAGATTGGTTTTCTTTTAAAAATCAAAGGGCACAGAGAGAACCTGGGCAGTATTTCTCAGATTTGTTTAAAGTCCAATGTCTAATTTTCACCGAGTCTTCCCTGGGTTAACACTTATTTTCACGGTTGCTTTGAAGATGATAATATCTTAGTATTGCTGGTGAGTTAGTATGCCCACCATGGGAAAAATCATTTTTATTTAACTTTCTTTTTATCTAATCAGATAAAATCTTCTGGGGATAAAGGAAAGAACAGATGGTACATGAAAAATAGTGCCATCCATATGACAGTATCAAACTGAGAATGGGGAGTTTGGGTGGGTTAAAGTCAATTCAGCTAAGCATTAGGAAATGGACCCCACCCACCAGAAAAGTTGCAAGTCTATGGTTCTCCAAGAGAGAGGCCACTGACATTTTTTCAGTTGTAGCATTTTTGTTATAACTCATCGAGACATAGAGCCTCAATAGAGAAAAACCTGTTACACCTATTCAACTTTGAAGAATCCAATTTTTAATAAAAAGTGAAATTTCACAGCTGAAAATGAAGGGTAGTGAAAGCCAGAGGATATTGCTAATTTATTAGACCTGTCACTTACATTTCCACTCCCACTATGACACTGTTTTAAGTGTCAGTGAAGCATCAGGATGAAAGACTTTTGGAGTGTATCAAAGAAAAGAAAGTTCTTTGACATGTAATGAAGGTAGCTTCATTTCATGTTTTCTCAGTATTGACTTTGAAATTAGGTATATTTAACATTTTGTTAATTATTTTTATATTTTACTAGACATGCTTTAAATTCCTAAATCATTTTCTAAATGTCCATTTTTTACATAGTACATACTTCAAGAAATATGTCATTAGCCAAGATAAAAGCATCTAAAATTTCAAACATAGAAAAAAATGTCATTAACAACTGCATACTACAAATTGAAAATATATGCCAATGTTATATCTTCTTACCTTCAAAAAGGCCAATATATAGATATATTAACTCACAGTTTCTATAAAATTATAATGAGACTAAGTGTCTTTTGAAAAGTAAAAGATTGATATTTGCTTGGGCAGTTCTTCCATGAAAAATTATGGAAAAGATTCACTAGTAATCAAAACTAACCTTCCAACTCATTCATACCTCATCTGTTAAGCAGGTAATATGCCACTTCCTTTCCCTGTGCCTCACTTCTCTCATTTGTAAGATGATAGAATTGGAAAATGTCAACCAATTCCCTTTCTTCTCTAAAATTCCATGCTTTTAAGGGTTAATGATACAAAGTAATCTTTTTTTTGACTCACTTTCCAAATCACACAACAATTTTGCAAAATCATTAGTGATAGTTATTGAACTGACTTATTTTTCTTCTAAAAGAAAACTTTAAACCTTTCCTTTGATAATTTGCTAATTTTTTCAAGTTGAAATAAAGCACTTTATAAGGGATGAGCTCACCAGGAAAAGCAGACAAATACAGGGCTCAAAATACATTAATTTTCACTTGTTTAATTTCATCATCATCATCAACATTCATTTTGTGTTTCAATGTGTAAATCACTGTATATATAATATACAGAAAGGTAAGAAGTACAAATATGAAGACAAAAAAGCACAAAAATAATTTTCTCAATTTATATAAACAATCTCAAGAATTAAAAAATATTAAAGGCCTTCTCCAAGGCTACATAATAATTATGTCAGAAGTAGGTCAGCTGTATGTTTGCCTATATATACTCAAGTATACATAACAAACGTACATATCCTTGCATTGAACTCATGCAAATAAGTCTCTTTGCCTTTAAACAAAGATAAAAATTCTAATGAAAGCATTTCAGAATCTGAGAGTCCAGCTATAAATGCCTACCTATCAAATTACTTGAAAAAATAATCATGTAAGTCAGTTTTGGTTTTTATTGGGTTTGCTATCTGATTATGGTACAGAGAAAAAAAACAAAACTTTTTGAAAAAAATAAGAAGTATTTTGAAATACAGCACCTTGGAGTGTTAAAAAATTGTTTTAAGGAATAATAAATCTATACTGACTATTCGTTTAACTGATTGCTATGAAAATAATTTCAAAATGTAGAGATGATATAGATATAAATATTCTTCAATAATTCAAAGGATATATTATCTCATCAGTGTTATCAACTTTATGGTACAAACTGAAACTCATGACCAGACATTTTGAACCTGTATAATTCCCATCCACATCCATTCATAGGCCTTCACATAGAAGCTTTATTCTAGGTTTTTTTATGTGCATGTATAAACATGAAGTTCCCATATTATCTGGATACAATTCCCTCATCTTAATCACTTGATTGAATAACTTCTTTTTCTAATCCTAAATGTCCTCAACCATATCCCTTATATCACTTCTTACATACAGATAGATCATCACTGAAAATATGATGTAACTTAATGAATCTATTATGAAACTGCATTGTCTTTTGGGTCATATCCAAATTTGATTTCTCAGACATCACTGTGTTGCAAAAGTAACATTAATACAGCATTGCCAAGAAAATAACCTGTTGAAAAATGTTGTGTTTTGTAGAGGGAGAAGTTGAGGATTATTTGGGTATAAAACCATACCAATTTATACAAATTGGGGTAATTAATATGAAAAATAGAAAATCTAAAGAAATATAATTCTAATACTTTGAGTTGCATATAATAAATTTAAGATGAAAAAAATATTTCCTTATAAAAATTCTTTTATCTTCTAATTACATTACACAAATACACAATAAACATCTCCCACATGCCGTGTCTGTGCTGAGTCCTAGATCCTGAGGGTCTTCCCTGCCCAGATTGATTTTTTTTTTCTGGGCTATGCAAAAGAGGCTCCTCTTCATCACTGAGAAATCATGAGCTTTTCTGTTTTGAAAGTATTCATTCTTGACCTTGTCTCCCCATATCTCTCATACCTAATCTAAAGGATTGAATAGGCAGTGTTTCAGTCAAATTGTGACCTGGGGAAGCCCTAACTTTTAAAAGACCAAGATCTCTGTATTTAGGGCCTTCTCTAGGGGGCCCTGATCTATATCTGGACACTGGATTCAGAGGGCTCCAGAGGAGAAAGAGAGGCAGGTAACTTTGCACAGCATCCATTCATTCAAATCCAATTCATTTGTATGGCATGGCATCACCTCCCTGATGTCATGGTCTTTTTCAAAAACAAAGGACAAACATCATCCTCTGTGAGTCATTTAATGGATAAATTAAATGGCATAATAATTGAATAAATCAAATTTTTAAAATGCCTGAAAGTGTTTGAAAAAAAAGCTTAAATTCACTTAAATAATTTTCAGGAAATATGTTTTCTATATTTATCTTATCTCTAAAATATTAATTTTTCAATTAGCATTTATTAACTATCTACTATGTATCAGGCAGTGTGCTTGATGCTAAGAATAGAAATTGAAAAAATAAGACTGTACCTTCCCTCAAGGAACTAATATTCTTTTTGTAAAAAATTTTATTTATTTAAAACAATGGGGTTAAATGGCTTGCCCAGCCACACAGCTAGGCAACAATTAAGTGTCTAAGAGGAGATTTGAACTCAGGTTCTCCTGATTCTAGATCTGGTGCTTATCCACTGCACCATCTAGCTGCCCCCAAGGAGCTAATATTCTTTAAAAATATAATGTTCTTATGAAAAATATAGCACACACCATTTTCAAATCAATTCAATCTTAGTGAATTTTCACTCTATTATTCACAAACAATATAATACAAAAATAGCAACAATGGCAAAAAATCTAGAAATATAAATATGAAGACTTTCCTTTGAAAACTAAAAAAACTCTATAAATATTTGTTTTCTTCTCTCTCTCTTTTAAAGGCCAATTTAAAAGTATCTTGTATCTTGAGTAACAGTAAAAGTGCAATAAGTACATAATTTCTGGGAAACTTTCCAGAGATGATAACAAGTCATTCTTGTCAATGTTAATACTGTTGAAATCTAAATCAGGATATGGATTTGAGGTTAGTGTACATCTAGATAACTTCTAAGACACTTTAATTGATGGATGGATATTCTTCATTAGAAAGTTATTTTTTGGCACTACAATTATGTAGAAGACAACTGATGTTTCCACCTGGCAGAAGAGTATGACAACATAAATCCATTCAAGTAAAGAGAATAAAAATTAGACATTCATTGCCATATTTTGGAAGCAAATATTTTATAAAATAAAAAACAGAAATAATAAATATGAGAAAAGCTTCATTTCAGATGTCAAAGTGTTCTTTTTTCTTTTTTATATATTTGAGGAAATATGAAAATTTTAAATTGTGTACAATGAAAAGGTAAGGTATACAGAGATACTCCCCAGTGGTAGTCATTAAACCTGAACATTTGAATACTAGGTTTACTTTTGGGAAGGAGGAAAAAAAAGGTCTTAATTGAATGATTGCCACTTGGAAATGATGTTTAGAGGAAAATCATCCTATCTAGAAGGTTTGAGTGCTCTGAAGGAACAGCATAATATGTAAAAGCTAAAATCAATAAAAATTTGAATCATGAGATAAAACTCATTTGGAACTAGATATAAATAAAATAAAAGAAGATATGATCAATTAAAACCTTGGTTGGGTGGTTAAAAATCAATACAATGTTGTAAAACAGAATATTTGGCTGGCACATATATATATATGTATATATATACATATATATGTATATATATACATATATATACACACACACACACACACACACACACACACACACACACACATAGATGTATATTACTTGCTATCTTCCCAAATAACAATTCAATATTCAGGAAATGCATTGCAAAATGCTGTAACTGAAGACAACATCTGAGGATACACGCTTAGGTCAGAAGTTTATGCACAGTCAAAACAGAGTTGAACAATTAATGGCTTTTATCAAGTCATCTTGGCCAGAAAGAAATCATTGCTAGCCCAAATCCTATTCCTTAGAGGCTGACAGCTTCAGTTGATAATTCTGCTTTGCCTTCCCTTTTTAGACTGTTGACCTTCGGGTACCAGTGAATACTGAAGGCCTCAACTCTTACAGAAAAAGGGCACTCATGAAGAATCTTAAACCTAAAATAAAACTCACAGTTTTATTTCATGATTTGCTGAAATAAATCCTCATTACTTTCAACTTAATATGCCAGAATCTGTTTTATATCCACTGTGTGGTAAATGACACCTTTCCCAATCTCCCTTCACCCCTTTGTCAGTGAACTCTTACTCTTGAAATCACTTTGTGCAACGTTGTATTATACTTACTTATCTCTCACAGAGCAACATAATTCCTTGAGAGTAGATACTATTTCATCATAATTTTTTTTAGCTCCAGTATCTAGCCAAATGCTTTAACTATAGTATATATATATATATATGTATATTATATAATAATATACATATATATGTATGTTATATACATACATAATATACATACACAATATACATATATAATACATATAATATATAATATAATATGATATATAATGATATATAATATATAAATAATATATAATATAATATATAATATAATATATAATATATAATACATATAATACATATATATATAATAAACAAATATTTATTTAATTGAATTCTATACCAGGGACAATAAAACTTGCTTTTAAATTGCTGATATGTAGTCCATGGAGTTTATGTGCATGTCAGTGTGAGTTGCTTTAAATATAGTTTATAGAGAATTATAAATAAATATCTCTGGAATCATCTACCCCTTTCAAAGGGAGGGTTTGAGTCTTGGTAAGAGGGGGTCAGATGCTTAGAGTGATGAAGCTGAGTAAGCTTTCCTCAAAGAGGAGGCATCAGTTTAGATTTATAGATATTTACCCACCCCCATTAAATGCAGTTTGTCTTGAATGGGGGAAGGGGAGAGAAATTTAGGTTCAAGTCATCCTCTTAATCACTATCAGAAGACTTAATGAAACCAAGCTATAGCCAAAGGCTTGACTCCTTCCCC
Organism: Macrotis lagotis; assembly: GCF_037893015.1. NCBI lineage: Eukaryota > Metazoa > Chordata > Mammalia > Peramelemorphia > Peramelidae > Macrotis > Macrotis lagotis. The sequence goes on from NW_027422459.1 coordinate 50,894, forward strand.
CACAAATCACAAGTTACACATAGTGAATCACAAATACCCTTATCCAGGCCAATAGTAAAGCAAAATCAGAGATGTTATAAATATCATACAATACCAGTCAATGACTAGTGTGAATGAACAGTCCCACTGGGAGAATTATATCAGTTCAACTGAGAGAGAAAATCCTCAGTCTCACCCAGGAGGGGACTCCCTAAAATATCTAGTGTAGCAACCTAGAAATCAACTACTCTCTATGTTATCTCTTCCCAGAGTCCTCTCTCCCCCCATGATCTTCTCACTGAGGAAAGTCTGAAAAAGTATGCATTCTTTCTTGGAAGGCCACAATCAAAAAGAAAAAGCCTTTCCTCTCCCAAGCTCTCAGCATCTCCATACTTCACACTGGCAAGAGCATTGAATAAATAATTCTCTCCATCAAAAAGAAGAGTCTTAAGCAAATACCCAATCTGGAGCCTGGGGGTGATATTCACAAATATGCTTATGATATTAGCTCATTTTTCAAAATATGAAATTCAAATGTTAATTCAATATTGAGCATAATATCATAATTATGGGACTAATGTTTCAGTGTTTTGAAAATTCATAATTTTATCAGTGTGGGCACTGCCAAACACAGTAACTCTGTATCTCAGTAGAAGTTTCATAATTGTTATGAATAAAAAAATCATCACTTATTCATCAGCTTTCTGATGACTCTTTTTAAATTTATTTATGCTAGTTCTCACAAAAGGAAATATGTCAATGGGTGTATACCTGAAAGCTGGATAGTTTTGGATGACCTTCACACCAGCATAGCTTTGTAAAAGAAAAAAAGTCACGACAGGTTGAAACACTGTAGAACATTAGAATTTTTCAGCCTTTTTATCATTCAACATGTTTATCGAAATGTTGAAAAAAATATCAAATGATAAAAAGACTATCAGAGTATGAATATATGTTGGGAAATGTGAGTAAAATAAAAGATATCAATAAAATTTACAGAAATAAATGCTTGTAGATACTCAGGTTTCTCAAGTCACATTTCACTTTATTCAAAGTTGCTACAGTGAGAATTTACATTATTTTTCTGGAATTCTCTTTGGTAGAAAGCAATTTTCTAAGTAGACATGATCCAATTTAATTCCATTACAAAATAATAGTATTAAAAATGAATGGCTGACAAAATATTATAATTTTTTTGTATTTTCCTTTTAATTAATAACTCCAAATGCAATTCATGTAGACTTGGAATTCACAAACAGATTTTATTGATTCATATCATTACTCTAAAGGCTCCTAAAGTAATGAATATATTCATCTAGTCACCTTTTATGAAGTTATTCCTCTAAAATGTATATAAATAAAAGAAAAAATATCTTAGAGAAACTTTTAAGAAAGTGAAAAAACAGGGCAGTTAGGTGGCACCAACCCTAGAATCAGGAGGACCCATGTTCAATTCTACCTTCAAACACTTGTCACTTATAAGCTGTGTGACCCTAGGCAAATCATATAACGTCAACTGCCTTGTACCCCCCCCAATTAACAATTCATTTTTAAAAGAAAAGAAACATTTTTAAGGTAAATTTTTTAAAAATTATATTTTATTCACTTAAGTAAGTTTGCTTCCTAATAAATAACTAAAGGATACAAACAGTTTTAAAGAGTTATGTAAATTATTAGCAGTCAAAAATTTTAAAAAATGCTAAAATATACTACTAATGATGATGATGTTTGCCCTTTGTTCTTAAAGAACACCATGATGTCAGAGAGGTGATGCCATGTCAAGCATATGAATTGGATTTGAATGAGGGGGTGCTGTGCTCCTCACTTTCTCCATCACAGTCATTTGGAACCAGTGGCCAAATAAGAATCAGGATGACTGGAGATGGCTCTGGATACAAATCAGTCAGGGTTAAATGACTTGTCCAAGCTCACACATCTAATAAGTGTCAAGTGTCTGAGCATGGTTTTAAACTCATGTCCTCTGAACTCCAAGACCAGCACTCTAGTCACTGCACCATCTATATATGCAAACTAAAATAGTTCCAAGGTTTAACCTTATACATATTAAATTGACAAAAATTATGTTTAAAAATGGAACCAGTCAGTCCAGAGGGTTTTTAAAACAAGAACATTAACATGCCATTGTATAACTATGAATCAGTCCATTTTTTTTCTGGAATGCAAATTGGAATTATGAGAGACTAGACACTAAATTATCCATACTTGGAGGCAGAAATTACATTATTAGACATATACCCAGGAGGTCAATGACAAATTCTATGTATAATAAAATATTCATAGTACCACTCTGTGATAAATTTTAAAAAATGAGATTTTGTACCTTGTTGTGGTATATACCTGTGATCTATAAATGCATTAGAAATTAGCTCATTGGAACATAAAAACAATCCTGTGGGGGTATTATCAGTATCAGCATCATCATTGCCATCATCATTATTTTTATCCTCATTTTGCAGCCAAGAAAAGTAAGGCTCAGAAAGGGAGTGTGAGTGATTGCACCTCTTCACATAACATGTGTTTCAAGTAGATATTAAATTCAGTCGTCTCCTGACTCTAATACTTCCTTTTTTCATATATTTCACCAGCACCTTTATTTAAGTTCTTATCACTTTTCCCACAACACCAGTTCCTCCTCTTCATTTCCCTACATCTATTAATGGTACAACCATTCAACCAGTTATTTTAGCTGAAAACCTTGGGACTATCTTTGACCTCTCTTTAACTCTCACCTTCCTTGAACTATCAGATGCCAATCCCTGATAGTCTACCTCTATAATATCTTTCATATAATTTCCTCAGACTTTCTGTTTTTACCACTACAACCCTATGTCTTGCCCTAATTTCCTCATGTCTGGAGTTTTGCAATTGCAATAGTTTTCTTGGACAATTATCTTCCCTCTTTCTAATATATCATACACACAAGATCATTTTATCTATTTAATGCCCATGTGCATACAAAAAAAAACTTCAAAGGATCTCCATTGCTGACTAAAAGAAGTTCAAATTCCTTAACTTAATATTTAAGCCTTCCCTAATTTGAATTTAATCAACCCTGAAAGCATTACCTAATGCTACAATATGAGATTATCTACCAAAAATGAGAGCTGGTGAAGATTAAACAGCAATATCCAAGGATGTACCAAAGTGTAGCAAGCTTGCAGTCAGGAACATATAAATGTCAAATTTGAGGGCTCAGTGAGACAAAAATTTAAAACAAGATACTAAGAGATTGCTGATTAATTTTAAATAATTATATTTAAAGAGGGATGATAAAACAATTGAACATGAGAACTTGGGAATGTAAATCTTAGAAAAGTTAGATAAAAGTACACAAATGGAAATAAATTGTCTAGAAATGGGAAGTTTTTGTTAAAATCCCCTTTTTGGCAGGACCAAACAACATGGTAGTTATACTTGACTTAGAATCTTAAAGAAATCACCATTCCTGGAAGCCAGAATTCTGATAGTTCTCCTTCACATACTCTGCAGCATAGCTGGACCATTGATTGTGATTTTTTTTAATGGTCCTCATTTTCCTCACCCTCTATTTTTGCTTACAGTATTCTTTAGACTTGAAAAGCCCCTTATAGCTTAACCTCTTTATCTGATATCCATTGGTTAAAATGTGATACTTTTTTGATTAAGACACATGGAAATTTTCAAGGAAAGGAATCCCATCACATTTCAAGTCAACCCATATAATTTTTGGAAAATTGCAAAGAGAGAAGATTAACAAGTTGAGGTTAAGAAGGAATCAGAACAGACCTGAGAGGTGACTCTTTCCATTTGAAAATTGGAGGCAGTTTTCTTTTGAATAAAGTCAGAGTGAACCTGGTGAGTGTTCTGAATAAAATAAATGATCAGTTTGAAGCTATGTGAATCTATGTGTTGAATTTGCTGCCATTGTATACATTAAATTAAACAATCAGAAGCTCAAGTACTAGTGACTGTTGGCCTTTTAAAGCTTTATGAGATATACACCAAAGTGAGAAAGGTATAATATCACAAATGCATTTGTGTATCTGAAAACTAATAGAGTTTAAGAAAGGCTTTTTTGCTGAAATATTTTTTTTATAATTGAACAATTTTTTTCTTTAAGCATTTGATTTATAAGTAGAAAGAGTTAATCAAACACAAAGATTATTTTTTCATTTATCTGATAGACACAAATGATTAAGAGTTAAATAATAAAACTCATTTTTACTTCTCTACAGATCCTGGATATTTACTAGATCACTTTATTGATGGAATGCTAATATTCCAATTTACCAAATTACCTACAATCTATTAGGGGAAAAAAGTTAATTAAACTAGGGTAGTCTGCCCATACAATGAAGCAAAAACATTTAGTCTCAGTGATCACAAAATGTACATGTTCAGAACTACTTAATACTGCATAAAAAGAAAATGTCATCATAGCATGTGGAAATTCCTTGGCCAGTCATGCAAGTATTTTTGCAGGCCAGTAAGGGAAAACACAATTATAAGGAAATAATTGAAAGATGCTACAACTTCACTATGTAACCCAGAAAGTAACAGTGAGTTAGGAAGAGAAGAGCCTCTATGATTATTAATAATAATGATAAATAGAATTTAGAGCCAGGTAATGCTTTTCAGTCCAAGAGATATGTTTAGGCTGGGGACACTAACCTTGCTTTGTATTTTTATGCAGAGTTCTCAGACTGCTGTTATCTTACCAATTATTCTCTCTGAAAAACTGCAACAACACAAGGATAAAATAAAAGTTTCTTTATTAACTGAGACTGGAAATACTTTTAAAAACAATTGAACTTAAAATTGCATAATCTATGCTAACAAATTTCAAGTAATACTATTTACAGACATGAAAGGGTTTTTTAATTTGTTTTTATTTTTTCAGGATCCCCTCTGTAACCAACTTAGTTTTATAATGATAGCAATTAATAATTAATAAAAAAACTATAAATAACTTTTGGACCCTTCCTTCTGAATTTCATGCTTCTTTACCCCCATTTATACTGATATAGAATATGAGTTTTTTATTTTAATTCTTATTTCTTTCTTATTTCTATTTTAATTGGTATACCTCTCTTTTTACTTCTTTTATTATTATTCTTTGCTTCCTCATTTTTTTTGTGAGACCCAAGTTCCTTTCCAGGAAGACTGACATAAATTCCATGTCTTCTGAGTGTTGTGCCTGAATATAAATGATTTGAGGTCAACAGCAGACCAAGCTCTGAGATATATGAGTTTTCAGCATAATTTTCCCTCTTTCACTAGCAAGTGCCCGTTTTAATATCTTTTATTTATGCTCTTTGTGTCTATGTGAATTACAGCCTCTGATCCCTACCAGTCCGTTGTTTCCATTACCATAGCGACACCTGGAGAGACTCAGACTCTGGCTTGTTGAGTTGAGCTGTGGCTTCAGCGAGGAATGGATGTCATTGACACTGGCTGTCTTTCCTACTAGTCTCTGAAGGGCGAAATAACCTCTCTAGCCTAACAGCAACAACAGATCTTGAGTTGTAGAGGGCATCACGGTCAAGCACATTCATCTCTGAAGCCCGAGCTTCAGTTTTAAGACAACCTTTACATTCTCAGTGAACGTGATTTTACTGTAAGTTGTGACAAACTTCAAGGAGGCATCCAGGGTAAACCCCTGCAGACATGAGGCAGAAAGAAAAAAGAGACTTAAGTTGGAGTATCAGAGGAAAGACAAGAACTTGAAGCCAAAAGGTAAATAATATACTAAGCACTCCCTACCAAGAGTTCTAATTTTTAACACTGTTGTCCTTGACCTAGAGTACATGCAACTGGAAAAAAAAAACTGTAAGAAAAGCTTGGCTTTCATGCAAGCCAATGCAGAATAATGTTTCTAAAGTAATTTCAAAGTGAAAAGAAGAAAGCAATAAGCACAGTGGTTGGTAGATTGGAGACTGTGGGAATACTGTGTTCAAAGCAAAGTCTTCTTATCCAAATGAAGAGAAATGAGGGAACAGCAGTCAAGACAGAAGTGCCATAGTGTAGCCAGATCTGTTTTGACTCAGCTTATTTTCCCCATCACTGAGAAGGGGCAGCTGTGCCATCAATCATAGTCAGATCATTTTTTCTCTGTTAAATAGACAACTTGTCAGGTAGGTAACTAAATGTATGTTATGCTCCAACAATGTCACTTAGGGAAAGAATCAACACTCTGAGTGTGACTTTCACAATACAACATTTCATTACAGAGGCTGTAGCAGTTTCAAACGAAACTCTGAGGGCAATTTCCCAGCAGCCATTCACTGAAGTCAACATTGGTTGAAGTTAGCCACAAGGAAAAGTGAGTTATTTCAACAAAAAGTCTGAGGTGATAGAAAGATGTTTTCCTAGCAGCCTACTTATTCCCAAATAATCCAGTTACACATAGAGCTTTTTGCAAAACACTAATTTGTAAGCTAGATGAATTCAATATCTTAATATCCAAGTTTCATAAACATTATTTCAAAGTTGAAGAAATACATACAATACACATGGAAACAAACCCTAAAAATCATACTAACTCTGATACTTTGAGATACTTCTGTAAGATTGGATAAAATCATAGTATGTTGGTCTTATTAGAATCCCCTGTCAAATTTCCAATTCATTTGTTTTAATATGTGATTCAATTAAGAGGAATATCTACCACATTTTTGGTTTCTCTAGAATAGACATTGAGGAAGTCAATGAAGGTTACTCCTCTTTCTTTGCTTTTTCCTTATCAAGGAGTCTTCCTGGACCTATGGCCACCCCTTTAATATTGTACACCTTTGGCAGCAGCAGAGGGAGGCGTCTATCTAGGATGACATCATCCCTGTCCTTAACCCCAACCTAGTGGGAAGGACCAAGATGGGTTGTCTACTGGAGACATGAGCATCCTTTCCCAAAGTGATAACTAACATCCGCTATGTTAACAGACTATTTGGCCCAAATCCTCAGAACGTTCTCCAAGAGATTTCAGACATAAAAAATTTTGCAATTGGAAACAACAAACAGAAAGCCATTCTTCTAGGAGCCGTTCCAAGACTCATGTCTGCTTCAAAAAGAAACTTCAAGAATGGAGGTAAAAACTGAATTTACAATGATATTGAGTGTCAAGTCTCTCCTGGACTGCCTTGCTGCAACGATTACTATCCCAAGATCAAAGTTCATTTAAGCTTGTCTTAGACGCCTCAGTATCATTTTTACCTGTCCAGTTACCCCAGAGGAGCAACTTTATACAGTTGCTACAGTTATTCCCCACCTCACGGCACTGCTCCCTAGGAAGATCTCATAATGCACAAGAATATATTTGTCAGATCTCTCATTGCTGCAAAAAGCACCAGATCATAAAACAATTTTATTTAACCATGGAGCAGTACATCTATTAATTTCAGTGTCATGCAAAGTTCGAATGCATGCAATGAAATGTTTCCATGTTTAAGCGGCCTTTGAACACCCCCAGGTATCCATGACCCTTGTAGCTGTTTTGGTTGATGGAGAATTATTACCCCAGATTTTTGTGAAGATGTTACAGAGGGATACCTCTATTTAAATGCATTTCACATCAGCAAAATACTTAACATATATGTGCAAAGCTGGAGCAATTCAGACATGTGACAGTCAAATTGTATTAAAGATGTTGCCTTTTTGGTTTGAATGTGCCATAAGGAGAGATTGCTAGATGAGTGAGTTGAAGGAGCTGAATCACTTGCCTATCTGATTGAACCAGATGATGAAGTACAAAGAACTGTGGCATATCGGATCACCTAATCGTCATGCTTGCTGATTATTTCAAGTATCTCAGTTCAGTCCCTGCAATCACTAATATCAGAAGGCTTGACCACGATTTAAAGCGTGCTCATGAACGTTGAAAGACTGCTTTCAAGCTTTATATTTCTCTTAATGGTGAAGATATCTGGAACAAGATGAGTCTGAGAGAGCTGTATCCCCCAGTCCTCCCAACCATCAAGCAGGGAAGTGACATCATTCTGAAAGGCATGGTGAAGAGTTCAAATAGTGACACTGAGCAGTGACATCATTCTGAAAGGCACGGCAAAGAGTGCTAAAAGAGACACTGACTACGAGCAAACAGAGGGACCAAAATCATAGAATGAACATGAATGTATTGGAATGACATATAATTGATATGCTTTTATTAATATGGATTCTCATGTTGTAATTTTTTTGACTGTGTTCTGACAAAATTTATTCTAGCATTGTGAAGCTTCAGATATCTTGAAAAAAACATGACTAGAATTGTAAATATTATTTATGAAAATACCTTCCTTCTGAGAAATTCAAGTTTCCTATTATACATTGTTCTTTGATATGTACCCTATTAATGTTTTAATTTTTTTCTAATGTGCAAGTTTTGTTGGAATGAAAGCTTTGTGGGGAAAAAATGGGCAGAGAAGCCAGGCCAAGGGTCAGCAAGACTTGAGTTCAAATGTGGTTTCAGTCACTTGCTAACTGTGTGACCCTGAGTAAGTCATTTAACCCTGACTGCCTCTGCGCCAAAATAAAAGAAAAATATTTGTTATGTTTAATACTTAAATTTTATTTTTACAAATTACAATAGTAATTTTTAATTAGTATCATATACTTAGAATTCAATCTCAAATCCATGGACTCTCTTTTAAGAATTATACTTTTTTTGTGAACTTCCTGATGACTGAATCTATGTGAAATTACTGACTAGGTTCAGGCCCTTTGCAAAATTTCTAATTGCCCCACCTCCTATCATATAATAGGAACTTAGTGTTTAGTACCTAAGTAACAATTAGAACTGTCTGAAACTAGAAGCACCTTCCTGCTCTTCAAGGGAGTCTGCAACACAGGAGCCTTCAAATGAAGGCTGGCTGACCATTTGCCAGAAATGTTTTAGATTAGATCTGACATAATTTGGACTAGATGACCCCTGAGGACCCTTCTGACTCTGAGCTTATGAGTTGTGACAATTTAATATTTTGGCAATATCATAACAGAAAACATTTAATACCAGCAATTACTAACTCTAAAGTTAGGGGTGCATTAGTATGATCATAATATGCCATGGAGTGAAAAATATCAATATGCATTTTTCAATTTTATACCATACTATTACATGATATGCTATTAAATAGATA
>NW_027422459.1:62500-75282 GCF_037893015.1 Macrotis lagotis
CTTTTCCAAGCAGGACCTCTGGAAGTTTCCACAGTAACATGACTATGAAAATATTGACTACATTGCATTTAATGCTCTTCTCAATGGTAAAGGAAATCTATTTTTTACCATCACTGTTCATTTTCTGACCTTAGCATTGGTAAATAGTCCTTGGTAATCAATTATAATTCCATTTTAAATTGCATTAACATATACTTCAGGAAGAAGAGTTTGTTTGGTTTTTATAAATTAAACATCAAAATACTGGAACTTTTTGATTATGACACTCTAACTATTGCTCTCTAACTGTCCTTTTATAAATGGAACGTTCTCCCTCCTCATACTCACACTTCTTTGTTTTCTATTTAATTTTCTAGATTTACCTCAAATTTCATCTTCTGAAAAACTCTTCTTGCCATCTTCTCTTTCCCTCCAAGTCATTACATTGCATCCCATTGATTTTTTATATCCTATTTACACATTGGCTCCCCATTAGACTTGCAACTTCTGCATATCACCTCATGCCTGTTAGATGGACAAAGATAATAAAAAAGTGAAAATGGCAAATATTTGAGGGATTGTGAGAAAACAAGTATATTAATGCACTGTCAGCAGAATTATTAATTGATATAGCCATTCTAAAATGCAATTTAGAATCATACATCAAAATTTATTGAACTCTCCATAACCTTTGACACTAAAATGCCACTGCTAGATCTATGCCTTCAGAGAAATACAGAAAAAGGAAAAGGATCCATATGTATTAAAAATATTTATAACAAAGTTTGTCTTGTGTGTCTGTGTATGTGTGAATGTGTGTGTTTGTGTGTTGTAACCAGGAATTGGAAACCGAGGGGATGCTCATGAATTGGGGAATGACTACAGTAAAGAAAGAAAATTTGAGAATGGAAAAAATATTATATGAAGTAATGTAGGGGACAGTTTTAGAGAAAAATAGGAAGATGAATGAACTGATGAAAAGTGAAGTAAACATAAACAAAGGAAGGATTTATACAATAAAGACAATATGGTAAAGACAAAACACTGAGAGATTTAAGAATTCTGATTGATCCAATAATCAATTCGGAAGGAATCAAGATGGCTCATGCTACCTACCAATGTAGAAAGGTGATGGACTCAGAGTGCATACTGAAACTTAACATTTTCCTCACAGCAGTCCAGAGAGCTAGGAAAACTGTATTAGACTGACTGTGGACTATATTATCCCCATACAGAGGAAGAAAAAGAAAACACACACACACACACACACACACACACACACACAGATAAAACCCTTCAGAATCTAATGAATATTTTATAAAAATTATCTCTTACCTATCTCTTTCCCTTAATCCTAACTCCTCATACCAAAAATTACTAATCTGTAAACATATATTTTGAAAACATGTATGTATAATGCTAACTTAGGGAAGGAGGATGGGAAGAGAGGGTGGAAGGAAATTTTCTAACTTAACAATAAATAACTTAATTTAAAAAAACAAATTAGAAGAACATAAAAGAAAGAAACATTTTATTTTGGGCCATGGCCATTCGAGAATCTGTTTTGCTTAACCATATATATATATTTGCAATATAAGATTTGTTTTTCTTTTTTACTTTCTCATTGGAGGTGAGGATAGAAAGGTAGAGGTAGGAGGAACAGTTCTGACCTAAAATAAAATGTAATTGATTTTTTAAAGTTCTATATAAAAATAAACTTCCTTTACTTTTTAAAAATATGAATATCTGGATGTGAGGGTCTGGTTCTTTCTTTGCATTCTCAACACATAGTAAAGTTCCCAGTTTACAATAAGAACTAACCAATGCCTGCTGACATACCTACTGAAATTGAGAAATAAAGTATAAAGTTTCAATTCCTTTGAAAACTATCATGTAGTTATAATTAATTTTAGAAACTAGTGAGAATGAGATTTTTCAACCAAGTACATAAGTTTATCAGTTTTAAATAGTAAGATAATCACTTGGCCTTCACAAATTGACACGGGTTTGAACACACATACATCTATATGTGTGTATTTGTATGTATTTGTGTGTGTATATATATATATATATATATATATATATATATGTGTGTGTGTGTGTGTGTGTGTGTATGTATATGATCATATATATGCCTATATATATATATATATATATATACACATAGATAGATAGATAGATAGATAGATTGATAGACTGATTTATTAAATTGACTAAAGAAGACCCAGGATTGAAAGCAGGTTCCCGCAAAATCGGCAGTTTATTGGAAATCTAGGTCTTGAACATTGATCAGTCCCCATGATACAAACAAAAATCTTTCAAATTTGATGAGAAGAATATATAGTTAAGTCATCAATGAAATGGTTGTTAGCTTATATTACATATTATAAGCAAATTAATTCATAACAGAAGTAAAATTATAGATATTTTCATATTATAAGCATCAGAAGAGAAGACAACACCAAGAAACTATCCAGAAGTCTAAATGTTGGAATATGTAACAAAATCTAATAAGACTGTATAGTTTATGTTTCTTAATGTTTCATTTCAATTAAAATATCATGATTAATATTCTAAATATGCTTGTACAGTGGAAAGAATTCTATTTTTAAAGTCACAAAAATAATTTTCAGGCCCTGTTACATACTCACTCTGGGAGCAACTTAAATTCTCGGGTCTAAGTTGCCCCATTTGTGAAAACAAGAAATTCATATAGAGTACATTTCCTTCCTTTCTTCTTCTAAATCTTTGATCCTAGGGATCATTTTAAAAAATGAAAAAAATACAAATGTCTTTATTGGAGACTCAAGATGTATATTAGTATTATTATGCAACTATTAAAAGAACTCTTTGCATTGATAGATAAATAGAAATATCAATAAACTGATAAATAGATTATCTATATCTTAGCACCTATTGTGCTCTGCTGTTGGTTAAATTATTTCCTTGAAGAAGACACTGAAAACAATGAATTTGAGAGTATTAGAAGCAGATTTCTTTTAAAGGTTCATTTAAATTTTTAATCAATTTAGTTCCTAGACAGTGCCATCTCTTAAAAGTTTCAAAATTGAACTCTTCTTTCCTCCAGTTCCTTCTATATCATCTCTAAGTATAGTAAAGGATGAATCTTTACTTAGTTAATCTCAAACCCTGCATTCATCATTTAGAACAAGAAAAGTATGGCTTTCAGGATAATGGGCTGTTACTAATTTCTTAACACTAAAGCTACAGTCTATGAAATAACCATAGATATAATAATATGTCTCTTAAAACACTCCTAAAGTATCATTACACAGTTAAAGGAGGCCATTTATATGCAGGAAAACACATATCACACACAAAAAAACACTAAGAAGCTTATTGTTGCGAATCTTTACACCAAAGTAAGTTATAGGTTTGTACTGTATTTAGATTCTAGTGGGAACTATTTCAATAATGCATAAATATGCATTTTCAAGCTCACACCATGGAGAATAATTCCCCCTTTTAACATAGTAGTTATTAGGTGCAGAAAGACATTTTCTACCACTTAGAGTCACACTTATATGAACTTCATTAATTAATGACATTTTTGATCTACCCTTGGAGCATGTATAGAATCTTCCTGCTCTTAAGTTCCTGAGAGACCCTTTGCTCAGGACACTGAAACAATGAAAATTGTTTACAATTGAAGGCTGGTTTCTTGAAGCCATTGCCAAGTCCTGCTTTGATCCTGAACTGTTTAAAGTCTATATCTAGTTTCTTGAATCCTATTCCAAATTTGCCTAGGTGATAAGGCTCTAAGTTATTCACGCAGCAATAAAATTAGTGTCTGTGGTCCCTTCAAGAAACCTCCCATCTAGAAAGATTCATTGAAAGGATTCTACTTGTTGTGGCTGATTTGGATTTTTTAAGCCAGAGTGACTAAAAAGACTGTATTAAGATAAGGAGCTGTCTCAGAGTAACACATAGTCACACCACTGAATTTATGGATCTTTGAGCTTGAATCACTATTGGGCAGGTGATATTTTAGAAGAAACTGAATCTACCCAATGAATAGACTGTTTAATGATCCCATAATACTTGCAGTATTATTTCTGTGTTATTAAGCAACAGAATAAGTTGTCTTCTCTGATTTACCTTTTGAAGGTTTTTTATTGCTTTTGATTCCAAAACCAAAAAGAAGAGTGGGCTTAGAAAAATACCTGGACAGTTCAAATATTTTAAAAATCTTTTCCAAAAATATAAATCTGTGATGAGAAAACATAAATAAAGGTGTTTGTGTTGATATACGTTTATACACTTCTGTATAGCTCTCAGCTTGATAGGAGGGAAAAGCAATTGGGAATGACAACTTGGGTCAATTGCTTTTTTAATAAGTGTAAGACTGACTTGATTCAGTTGAAATTCACTGTTATTGCTACAAGATACTGTTATCAGACTTACAAAGGATGCACCCAACTGTCTTTTCCAGTTAGTGGAAATCATATGTGAAATAATGAAGTAATGTTTTGTTACAACAGATGTCTTTGATAACTTGTGATGCTCTAAAACATCTTAATTAAATTTAAAAGTATATGATGTACAAGAACAATAGTCAATTCAAAAGAAATGCAAAAAATCAACTCAACCTAGTAAATATTTATTATATACCTACTGAGCACAAGACACTTGGCTATGTATGTACTAGAGATAAAGACAAAGAAAACAAACAAAGGTAGCCTCAGTTTCAAGGATACATTTAGATAAAGATGGTACTGATAGGTAAATTCAAAGCTTATATAAGATAATACAAAGTCACTTCCTGAAGAGTAGTTAAAAAATAATTGGGATTGTCCGTGAAGAACCTTATATAGACTTTTGCACCGTGCATTAAAGGAGATTCTAAGAATTTGAAGTGAAAAGAAAGCATATTCTAAAAGTAGGTGACAGACACCCTTGGGCAAAGGCAAAAAAGGTGGGAAAATGGATTGACATGTATATCATATAGCAACTAATTCAATTCAGAAAAAAAGTGATATGAAATAAGACTAACAAGGTAGATAAGAATCAAATTACATATAGCTTTAAATGCCAGGCTAATTATCAATTATGGAGTCCTCCAATTAATCTCTCTCTCTCTCTCTCTCTCTCTCTCTCTCTCTCTCTCTCTCTCTCTCTGAGTGTGTGTGTGTATACATACATACATACATACATATATATATATATATATATATATATATGTAAAGAATAAATAGAAAGCAATTACCAGAGGTAAATCACTAGAATTAAGAAGTATTAGAGGAGACTTCTTGGAGAAGATGAGATTTTAGTTGAGATTTAAAGGAAGCCAGTAGTGGAGGAGGGAGAGCATTCCAGGCATGGGGGACAACCAGAAAAATTTGGGACATGGTCACAGCTGTGTATTAGGACAAAAACAATTAGGCAGCTGTTTGTAGAGGATGGCCTGGAGAGAGGATAGTGGAGACAAGGGGATGATTTGCAATACTGATTTCTATTTTTCCCCTTTGTTACAAACTTTTCCTTTCTTAGTGACATCAAACCATCTTGGAAAATTTCATGCTGATTTTGATGCTGTTTATATTTGATTATGCTTTCTCAAATATACAGAAGGCCTTTATTGTATCTTACTAAGCAACTTTACATTTATACTATTTTACATCTGCTATTATATACATCTTGCAGATTCTCAGTTATAATCCCAAATGAGTATTACAGATGCATCTTTGAGATTTCATGATTTTAATTATCTCTGTGAGCATAAAGCCCTCTCAGGCAATAGCTGTGATTCAACAGATTTTAGGAAAGAACAATTAAGCAGTTCTTGAGGGCAAAAATACAGCAAGCTATTTTTAAACTGCATGTTACAACTTCATCCAATTGAATTATCTTTACAATATAGAAAAATAATATATAGTAAAGACAGCTAAAGAAATTGCTAAAAATCCCTGCAGGTCCCTTCAGAATTTACTTGTGATATTATATCCAAATGACAAGATCATAAACTACATTGAAAGAAAAATTCATTTCAATACTAAGTCTGACATGGTTATCTTCCACCTTGCCTACATTAGTGATACATTTCTCATTTTTTCATAGAATATGCTTAGTTCTATCAGACTCAAAGAAATCTCTCAGTATAATGTAATCCTGCAAGTAAACAGGTTGATTTGGTTAATTTTTCATAGACAGTTACCATGTCTTATTCTTCCTAGCCATCCAAAATATATCAAGCATCCTAGCAGGTACATAACAAAGGCACAGCAAAAGTTTACTAAATGAATGAAATTAAAATTGAAATATAACAATAATTTCTAAAGTAAAATTAGTAAAAACAACAAACAAAAACCACACAAAACATTTTTACAAGCAATTGGCTTACTGTAAATTATTAGAGATTCCTGGGATAATGACAGTGTCAAGACTGATGTAATATTTCTGAAGTTGAAACTTCAAAAAGAAAGGCAATCGGCAATCATCTAAAATATTTATGAGGTGATTATATTTAAATCTTCATATCCATCTGCAACTGAGGAAATGTCAATTACAAGAATTATAAAGTCTTCATACATCTTTTTCACTGTTTTTCCTAATACTTGTGAGTCTTCCTATCAAGAAATACAGAACTATATGACTACAAAACACTCTTCCCAGCAATAAATACAAATCCAAATAATTGGGGAAATATTAATCACTCATTTATAGGTTGAGCTAGTATAATAAAAATTACTGTGTAAATCAGTTTACTTATTCAAATTACTAAAGAATTTTCATATAGAGTTAAAAATACAGCAAAATTCATCTGGAGGAAGTAAAGGCCAAGAATAACAAAAGAAATGATGAATAAAATGTGAAGGGAGGGGATCCAGAAGAACCAAATCATATTACAAAGCTGTAATCATTAAACCAACTTGGTACCAGATAAGAAATAGAGTGACTGATAAATGGAACAGTCTATGTACAAACTAAACAGAAGCAAATAAGCATAATAACCTAGTATTTAATAAACCCCAAAGGCTCAGTCCAGAATTGACTGGAAAAACTAGAAAGTAGTCTAGCAGAAATTAGGCATGGGCTGTTATCTTACATTGTATACCAAAAAATATTTGATATGAGTACATAATTCAAACAGAGTATTATCATAAGCAAATCAAAGCAGCCTGGAAGAAATCATCTGTCATATTTATGGATGGGAAAGATCTGATGACCAAACAAAAGATAGAATAATTCATGAAAATTAAAGTGCATAATTTAGATTCCATAATATAAAAGTTTTGCATAAGCAAAATCAATGCAGGCAAAATTAGAAGAAAAGCAAGAAACTAAGAAAATTTTGCAGTTTTTCTGAAAACTGTCTCATTTTTCAAATTTATAAGTAACTGAATCAAATTTACAAGATTGAAAAGTCATTCACAAATATAAATGAATATCAAAAGTGATATAAAATGCTTTATGCCACAAGTAGAAAATGCAAATTTAAACAACTTTGAGGTATCACTACATACTCATTGGCTATGATGATAGAAAAGAAAAATGATAAATGGTGGACAGGATGTGTTGAAAATAGTTATACTAATATACTCTTAGATGAGCTGTGAACTAATTCAACTATGCTGGAGAGTAATCTGGAAATAAACACCAAAAGTTCTAAAACTGTGTATACCTTTTGGCCTAGCTGGTTATTCTACCCACTACTAGTTTAGTTTCTTCAATGACATAATCATTCCCTGTAATGAGCTTGGGTTCAGCTTCTGAGCCAGGTGTCCAGACTGGTCCACTTATAAATTCCTTCAGCTACTTAAGGGTCCCAATTTCAATTAAGTAATATTGCTAACTCAATCATAGGGTTTCATATGTTATAAAGAGATAACAAAGCATGTCATTTAATTTACACATTTAAGGTTTCATTAGGCCCTTACAACGATTATCATAATTCATATGGGGTGGCAGGAATCTTCATCATTTACAAATGACATGTTAGCATGTTTAACATCATTCATTTGCAAATCACCTATATCCTTATAATTTTTTTTAGTTTTACTGAATATTTCCACCAGCATTCTATGAATCAAAGTTGAGGAAGCTAAATGATTCTAAAGTGTTTAAGAACAGCAGCATGATAGTACTCTTTTATAGAGGAACGGATGAATGGAAAAGCTAGAAGTAAATTGTTATTAAAGAATATCTTACTTAAATGGTATATTTGACATATATCTTTACTAATGAAAATCCAGTAATACAATGGGAAATTCATTTCTTTATTATTAGTCCCACTCTCCAAAACATGACATAGCTGAGATCTAAGAAAGGGTGGCTATAATCTAGATATGACATAAAGGTAAATATAACCTAGGAAACATGAAAATGGAGAATACATGGGATTATTTTCCATGTTGATGGTTCTAAATTTCATTGACTTATCTATCATATTCTTTCACAGTTTTAAAAAAAATAGAGTTGATAACAGGAATATCCTTTCAGAGTTCTTTGTTCTTAATCTTTCCCAAGAAACAACTTTTCAAAGTCACCTCAGGTTTTACCTCTTATTAACCACCAGTCACATAGTGGAAAAAATCTTTGAAACTCTTTCAAGGTTTACAATTGAATGATCACTCCTAACCAATGCTAATTGCTTCTGTTGAGCTGAGTGAAAAATAGACTGAACCAGTAATGATTGAAAGTACAGATGGAGGCACCTAAGCTTAAAACCCCCAATTTTTTCTTTTTTTCCCACTGAGAACCCCAGGGAAGTTGACTTGTGTTTTGTATTGTTAAAGGACAAAAGTCTTACTAGTAGGCTGCTGTATAAATCCTACCCTTGAATAAGAAAAGAATTTATCTTAAAGGTGGATGTCATTAACAATTGCTTGAAAGGAAAATGAATATAAGAACAAACTCAAGTGAAGCATTTCATAGTTTGCAGTAGCAACTGCAACTCCACAGAGTTAAAAAAATACTCTGCTTATCATTTTTCCAGTTTGTTTGTATAAACATGTTTTTTCTCCTAATAGAATCATTGAGTTTTGTTTGTCAATTGTTCAAACTTCTGTGAGAGAAGGTTGCTGTGCCAGAAGATCTTGTCGGCATGTGTAAAATGTCCTATTTTACAGATGGTCTGAATCCCTTCACAAAGTCTTTCAATTGCACTTTGCTCACATAACATTTAAATGGGACTTTATGAAAAATGTAAAATATTTTATTGCCATTATTAGCTAACCCATACTATAACTGCTCAAACTATTTAAAGAATATTTGAGCAATTCTTTATTAATGCCAGGGAGAATCATTAGTTAGAGCAAAAAAAGGAGGAAAATTTCATTGAGGCAAATCATTATCTTTATAGAAACTTAACCCTAAATTCAGCCTCCTGCCTCCCAACTTCTTAGCTATACCCAGATCCCTGTTGCTGTGGAAGTATTTACCTAAATTTTTGCCCTTTGAGCCTCTGTTGATTTTTCTTTTACTGGATCAGTTATCAATGAATTCAAAGCAAATGTATTTAATACAGCAGAATAACTAGACAAAATAGGGAATTAAATCTCATATAAAATGCTCTATCTATTATATATAGTAGGAGAGTTCAACCCAGCTGCAAATTAACTATTTCCTCATAGCCCTACACTGGAGAAAGGGGATATATATATCAGTTATTGATGGAAACCTGCTGGGGAAACTCACTGCAGCTCTAGGGAATGCTTTGCTTCAGTGAATAGAAAATAGATCTCTGATGGCCTGGGCAGAGTATTTAATTAGAAACAGTTCTTGGTATTTGAACAAGTCAGCTAGGTAGCACAGTGGACAGAGAAAGCTAAGCCTGGAGTTAGGAACTCCAGGGTTTAAATTCAAACACACCCAATTAGTAGTTTGTGACTTGGGGAAAATTATTTAATATGCAACTGGGGATAATAGAATTTTTGTTGTGAGGTTCAAATGGGATTTGTAAAAAATTTAGCTTAGCACACGTAATAGGTGCTTATTTCCTTGCTTTCTAAACAAAATTCTGAAACTGGGTGATAGCTAACATTTCCTCCTTTGACTCTATTAACTTGCTCCATGTTTCTCCTTTCCCATATCCGCCTGTAGTTACACAAAACTTCTTGCTTGAGCACTGATTTTATAATTCTCTTATAATGACTTTATTTTTTTTAGCATTATGGTTTATCTATTCTAATCCTTGAATTCTTTTAGTTGTATTGTTTATGATATGAATCTGGAAAGATTTTTACTCTGATTACTTATAAGTTATCAAGTAAAAAATGTTCTCACTGGGAACTGAATTTCTTTGGAAAGGAATCCTTCAATGGAATAGGTCTAAGATTAAGTTCTGAGGAGACCCTGATCTTTTTAAAATTCAGAATGCACCTTAAGTTATTGTAACCTTTGAGATATTTGTTGAGTTTCTAGAAGCAACATTGGGATTCAATTGTATTGAAGATAGTTAATTAACTTTTTCCGCTACTACTTAAGGTGCATTTCTCATGTGTAGGACTTTATTAGGGAGATTTGATTTATATCTTCAAATATTTGAAGAGCTGTCATGCAAAAGAGATAACTAAAAACCAAATAAAATAGTTGATAGAGTTGGTTTTCATTCATGTATGAGAAGGCAATAAAAATATCATCTCATGGGAAAAATAGACATTTTACCTTGCTGTGCTAGCAAAAGACTTAATCAAAGAGCATCCTTTGAAAATAATTGCATCCTTTATGCTAAGCATACATTCATGAGGATGAAACATTGATAATTTCTAAAAAAAATTTCTGCAGAAATGTTCTAAATTAATTCAATTCGTGTCTGCATGTTTGATGACATTGACAAAAAATGTAAGCATAGATGAAAATAGCAAAAATACTGTAAAATGTAGTTCAGCATTAAGAAAAAGATCAAATGCTTATACAATACAGAGTAAACTTAGCCTAATATTTTGGAATTCTTTGATTTAATAAAGAATACAGGAAAGTAATATATAAGGCAAGAACTAGAAAACAATATAAAATTATGAACATATATATATGTATAAATGAATATAAATTGTCTCAGTTGGCACTAAGATGTCAAGTGACTTGATCAAGGTAATACAATATGTCAAAAGTAGAAATTGAACCTATATCTCCTTAAGTTTTATATATTACACATCAATAATTTACATAATAAATCTCTATCATGTACACAAAATATATGAATGTATGTGCATATATGTATTTCTATAACAAATAAAAATTATTAGTTATAAATTTTTCAGTCATCTATGAAAATGGAATCAGATCAGTTAGATAAAATGTCAAATCAAATACCATTTGAAGAACAGATATAAAAGAAGATAATCTGATCTCAGAAGATCAAATATAATCTGTTTCCCATGCAAAATACCAAATTTCTTAGAAATGCAACCAAATCTAAGAAACTGCCAAAAAGAATATAAAACTCACCTCAACCTGCAAATCTGCTTGAGTGGTGGAGAGATATAAGAGCTACAGGAAATATGAGTTGAAAGTATATAGAATCAATATTCTTAAAGAGTTCATAATTGATGAGACTCAAAATAATGTTTTCAATGATATGCTAAGTACACAAATGAGGAGAGGCTAAAATGGGGAGATACATCAAATAGAATTTATCTTCTCTGAGAACTTTTTCAACTAAGATTCTATAATGTTGAATATGAAAACTCAATCAGAATTCTTATTTTATTCTTTTTTAGAAAATTTTGAGAAATACAAATTAAAACAACTATGAGGCATTACCTCACACCTATAAGACTGGCTAAGAGGACAAAAAGGGATAAAGGTCAGTGTTGGAGAGTTTTTGGGAGGACTGGGACAGTGTTGCTTTGCTGGTAGAGCTGTGAACAGATCCAACCATTCTGGAGAGCATTATGGAACTATGCCCAAAATGCAATAAAAATGTTCATTCCCTTTGACCCAACAATTCCAATTCTAGGCATATATCCAGAACAAATCATAAAAAATTGGAAAAGTCCCCCATGTTCCAAAATATTCATAACAATTCTTTTTGTAGTGGCAATGAATTGGAAATTGAGAGGATGTCCATCAATTGGGGAATGGCTGAACAAATTATGGTACATGAATATATGAAATATTATTGTTCTATAAGAAACCATAAATGGTCATATTCTAGAGAAGCCTGGTATGACTTATAATATCTGATGCTGAGTGAAGGGAGCAGAACCAAGAGAACAATGTACACATTAACAACAAAATTGTTGGATGATCAACCTTGATGGAAGCAGCTCCTCTTAGCAGTTCAGAGAGATGGGACAACTGTGTTAGGCAAGCTATGGACAATCTCCATCCAGAGGAAGAAAAACAAAACAAACAAAAACAAAAAACAAAAAACTCTTCAGACTCTGATGAACATGTTATAAAAATTATCTCTTATGTATTTCCCTTAATCCTAATTCCTCATACTGAAAATGACTAATCTGTAAGCATATTTATCAAAATTATGTATGTAAAATGTTAACCTGTTTGTTGCTGAGGGCAGAAGTGTGGGAAGGGAGGGTGGAAGGAATTAAAAATATACATATGTGTATGAATGAATGTTGAAAAAAGTTTATAATATGTATTTGGAAAAACAAAATATCAATTAAAAAAAGAAATATCTACTAAATAGTCACATAAAATTCTTAAAAGGTAGAAAGAAGCAAGCTAATTCAAAAATGATGTTTTTCAAGCACAAGATGAGGGAATTGAAAAAAATGGAAAAGTTGCTGTTTTGGGATATATGGCATGGGTCCACTCCAGCCTGACCAGACCTAGCTTTCCTAGGTGAGAGTTCTTACCTCTGACTACAGAGGGGGATT
>NW_027422460.1:0-74669 GCF_037893015.1 Macrotis lagotis
TGCCTTGCGTTACCCTTTCCTTGCTTGGCCGTGCATTGCCTAGACGTGCGTTGCCGTGCCTTACCCTTGTTTCCCCTTGCCGTGCCTTGCCTTTTGTTACACTTGCCTTGCCTTGCTTTGCCTTGCCTTCCTCTCCTTCCGTTACTCTTTCCTTGCCTAGCCGTGCATTGCCTAGCCTTGCGTTGTCGTGCATTAGCCTTGCCTCGCCTGACCGTGCCTTGCCTTGCGTTACCCTTTCTTTGCCTTGCCGTGCATTGCCTAGTCCTGCGTTGTCGTGCTTTAGCCTTGTTTCCCCTTACCGTGCCGTTGCTTCCGTTACCCTTGCCTTCCCTTGCTTTCCCTTGCCTTTCTTTCCTTCCGTTACTCTTTCCTTGCCTTGCCGAGCACTGCCTAGCCTTGCGTTGTCGTGCATTAGCCTTGCCTCGCCTGACCGTGCATTGCCTTGCGTTACCCTTTCCTTGCCTTACCGTGCATTGCCTAGTCCTGCGTTGTCGTGCCTTAGGCTTGTTTCCCCTTAACGTGCCGTTCCGTCCGTTGCCCTTGCCTACCCTTGCTTTCCCTTGCCTTCCTTGCCTTCCGTTACTCTTTACTTACCTTCCGTGCATTTCCTAGCCTTGCGTTGTCGTGCCTTAGCCTTGCGTCGCCTGACCGTGCCTTGCCTTGCGTTACCCTTTCTTTGCCTTGCCGTGCATTGCCTAGTCCTGCGTTGTCGTGCCTTAGCCTTGTTTCCCCGTACCGTGCCGTTCCTTCCGTTAGCCTTGCCTTCCCTTGCTTTCCCTTGCCTTTCTTTCCTTCCGTTACTCTTTCCTTGCCTAGCCGTGCACTGCCTAGCCGTGCGTTGTCGTGCCTTAGCCTTGTTTCCCCTTGCTGTGCCGTTCCTTCCGTTACACTTGCCTTGCCTTTCTTTGCCTTGCCTTCCTTTCCTTCCGTTACTCTTTCCTTGCCTAGCCGTGCATTGCCTAGCCTTGCGTTGTCGTGCAGTAGCCTTGCCTCGCTTGACCGTGCCTTGCCTTGCGTTACCCTTTCCTTGCCTTGCCTTGCATTGCCTAGTCCTGAGTTGTCGTGCCTTAGCCTTGTTTCCGATTACCGTGCCGTTCCTTCCTTTACCTTTGCCCTCCCTTGCCTTCCTTGCCTTCCGTTACTCTTTGCTTGCCTTCCGTGCATTGCCTAGCCTTGCGTTGTCCTGCCTTAGCCTTCCCTCGCCTGACCGTGCCTTGCCTCTCGTTACCCTTTCCTTGCCTTGCCGTGCATTGCCTAATCCTGCGTTGTCGTGCCTTAGCCTTGTTTCCCCTTACCGTGCCGTTCCTTCCGTTACCCTTGCCTTCCCTTGCTTTCCCTTGCCTTTCTTTCCTTCCGTTACTCTTTCCTTGCCTTGCCGAGCACTGCCTAGCCTTGCGTTGTCGTGCCTTAGCCTTGCCTCGCCTGACCGTGCATTGCCTTGCGTTACTCTTTCCTTGCCTTGCCGTGCATTGCCTAGCCTTGCGTTGTCGTGCATTAGCCTTGCCTCGCCTGACCGTGCCTTGCCTTGCGTTACCCTTTCCTTGCCTTGCCGTGCATTGCCTAGCCGTGCTTTTTCGTGCATTAGCGTTGCCTCGCCTGACCGTGCATTGCCTTGCGTTACTCTTTCCTTGCCTTGCCGTGCATTGCCTAGCCTTGCGTTGTCGTGCATTAGCCTTGCCTCGACTGACCGTGCCTTGCCTTGCGTTACCCTTTCCTTGCCTTGCCGTGCATTGCCTAGCCGTGCTTTTTCGTGCATTAGCGTTGCCTCGCCTGACCGTGCCTTGCCTTGCGTTACCCTTTCCTTGCCTTGCCGTGCACTGCCTAGCCTTGCGTTGTCGTGCCTTACCCTTGTTTCCCCTTGCCGTGCCGTGCCTTTTGTTACACTTGCCTTGCCTTGCATTGCTTTGCCTTCCTTTCCTTCCGTTACTCTTTCCTTGCCTAGCCGTGCATTGCCTAGCCTTGCGTTGTCGTGCCTTAGCCTTGCCTCGCCTGACCGTGCATTGCCTTGCGTTACTCTTTCCTTGCCTTGCCGTGCATTGCCTAGCCTTGCGTTGTCGTGCATTAGCCTTGCCTCGCCTGACCGTGCCTTGCCTTGCGTTACCCTTTCCTTGCCTTGCCGTGCATTGCCTAGCCGTGCTTTTTCGTGCATTAGCGTTGCCTCGCCTGACCGTGCCTTGCCTTGCGTTACCCTTTCCTTGCCTTGCCGTGCATTGCCTAGTCCTGCGTTGTCGTGCCTTAGGCTTGTTTCCCCTTAACGTGCCGTTCCGTCCGTTGCCCTTGCCTACCCTTGCTTTCCCTTGCCTTCCTTGCCTTCCGTTACTCTTTACTTACCTTCCGTGCATTGCCTAGCCTTGCGTTGTCGTGCCTTAGCCTTGCGTCGCCTGACCGTGCCTTGCCTTGCTTTACCCTTTCTTTGCCTTGCCGTGCATTGCCTAGTCCTGCGTTGTCGTGCCTTAGCCTTGTTTCCCCGTACCGTGCCGTTCCTTCCGTTAGCCTTGCCTTCCCTTTCTTTCCCTTGCCTTTCTTTCCTTCCGTTACTCTTTCCTTGCCTAGCCGTGCACTGCCTAGCCGTGCGTTGTCGTGCCTTAGCCTTGTTTCCCCTTGCTGTGCCGTTCCTTCCGTTACACTTGCCTTGCCTTTCTTTGCCTTGCCTTCCTTTCCTTCCGTTACTCTTTCCTTGCCTAGCCGTGCACTGCTTAGCCTTGCGTTGTCGTGCATTAGCCTTCCCTTGCCTCACCGTACCTTGCCTTGCGTTACCCTTTCCTTGCCTTGCCGTGCACTGCCTAGCCTTGCGTTGTCCTGCCTTACCCTTGTTTCCCCTTGCCGTGCCGTGCCTTTTGTTGCACTTGCCTTGCCTTGCCTTGCTTTGCCTTCCTTTCCTTCCGTTACTCTTTCCTTGCCTAGCCGTGCATTGCCTAGCCTTGCGTTGTCGTGCATTAGCCTTGCCTCGCCTGACCGTGCCTTGCCTTGCGTTACCCTTTCCTTCCCTTGCCGTGCATTGCCTAGCCGTGCGTTGTCTTGCCTTAGCCTTGTTTCCCCTTGCTGTGCCGTTTCTTCCGTTACACTTGCCTTGCCTTACTTTGCCTTGCCTTCCTTTCCCTCCGTTACTCTTTCCTTGCCTAGCCATGCACTGCCTAGACTTGCGTTGTCGTGCCTTAGCCTTGGCTCGCCTGACCGTACCTTGCCTTGCGTTACCCTTTCCTTGCTTGGCCGTGCATTGCGTAGCCGTGCGTTGCCGTGCCTTACCCTTGTTTCCCCTTGCCGTGCCTTGCCTTTTGTTACACTTGCCTTGCCTTGCTTTGCCTTGCCTTCCTCTCCTTCCGTTACTCTTTCCTTGCCTAGCCGTGCATTGCCTAGCCTTGCGTTGTCGTGCATTAGCCTTGCCTCGCCTGACCGTGCCTTGCCTTGCGTTACCCTTTCCTTGCCTTGCCGTGCATTGCCTAGCCGTGCGTTGTCGTGCCTTAGCATTGTTTCCCCTTACCGTGCCGTTCCTTCCGTTACCCTTGCCTTCCCTTGCTTTCCCTTCCCTTTCTTTCCTTCCGTTACTCTTTCCTTGCCTTGCCGAGCACTGCCTAGCCTTGCGTTGTCGTGCATTAGCCTTGCCTCGCCTGACCGTGCCTTGCCTTGCGTTATGCTTTCCTTGCCTTGCCGTGCATTGCCTAGCCCTGCATTGTCGTGCATTAGCCTTGCCTTTCCTCACCGTGCCTTGCCTTGCGTTACCCTTTCCTTGCTTGGCCGTGCATTGCCTAGACGTGCGTTGCCGTGCCTTACCCTTGTTTCCCCTTGCCGTGCCTTGCCTTTTGTTACACTTGCCTTGCCTTGCTTTGCCTTGCCTTCCTCTCCTTCCGTTACTCTTTCCTTGCCTAGCCGTGCATTGCCTAGCCTTGCGTTGTCGTGCATTAGCCTTGCCTCGCCTGACCGTGCCTTGCCTTGCGTTACCCTTTCTTTGCCTTGCCGTGCATTGCCTAGTCCTGCGTTGTCGTGCTTTAGCCTTGTTTCCCCTTACCGTGCCGTTGCTTCCGTTACCCTTGCCTTCCCTTGCTTTCCCTTGCCTTTCTTTCCTTCCGTTACTCTTTCCTTGCCTTGCCGAGCACTGCCTAGCCTTGCGTTGTCGTGCATTAGCCTTGCCTCGCCTGACCGTGCATTGCCTTGCGTTACCCTTTCCTTGCCTTACCGTGCATTGCCTAGTCCTGCGTTGTCGTGCCTTAGGCTTGTTTCCCCTTAACGTGCCGTTCCGTCCGTTGCCCTTGCCTACCCTTGCTTTCCCTTGCCTTCCTTGCCTTCCGTTACTCTTTACTTACCTTCCGTGCATTTCCTAGCCTTGCGTTGTCGTGCCTTAGCCTTGCGTCGCCTGACCGTGCCTTGCCTTGCGTTACCCTTTCTTTGCCTTGCCGTGCATTGCCTAGTCCTGCGTTGTCGTGCCTTAGCCTTGTTTCCCCGTACCGTGCCGTTCCTTCCGTTAGCCTTGCCTTCCCTTGCTTTCCCTTGCCTTTCTTTCCTTCCGTTACTCTTTCCTTGCCTAGCCGTGCACTGCCTAGCCGTGCGTTGTCGTGCCTTAGCCTTGTTTCCCCTTGCTGTGCCGTTCCTTCCGTTACACTTGCCTTGCCTTTCTTTGCCTTGCCTTCCTTTCCTTCCGTTACTCTTTCCTTGCCTAGCCGTGCATTGCCTAGCCTTGCGTTGTCGTGCAGTAGCCTTGCCTCGCTTGACCGTGCCTTGCCTTGCGTTACCCTTTCCTTGCCTTGCCTTGCATTGCCTAGTCCTGAGTTGTCGTGCCTTAGCCTTGTTTCCGCTTACCGTGCCGTTCCTTCCTTTACCTTTGCCCTCCCTTGCCTTCCTTGCCTTCCGTTACTCTTTGCTTGCCTTCCGTGCATTGCCTAGCCTTGCGTTGTCCTGCCTTAGCCTTCCCTCGCCTGACCGTGCCTTGCCTCTCGTTACCCTTTCCTTGCCTTGCCGTGCATTGCCTAATCCTGCGTTGTCGTGCCTTAGCCTTGTTTCCCCTTACCGTGCCGTTCCTTCCGTTACCCTTGCCTTCCCTTGCTTTCCCTTGCCTTTCTTTCCTTCCGTTACTCTTTCCTTGCCTTGCCGAGCACTGCCTAGCCTTGCGTTGTCGTGCATTAGCCTTGCCTCGCCTGACCGTGCCTTGCCTTGCGTTATGCTTTCCTTACGTTGCCGTGCATTGCCTAGCCCTGCATTGTCGTGCATTAGCCTTGCCTTTCCTCACCGTGCCTTGCCTTGCGTTACCCTTTCCTTGCCTTGCCGTGCACTGCCTAGCCTTGCGTTGTCGTGCCTTACCCTTGTTTCCCCTTGCCGTGCCGTGCCTTTTGTTACACTTGCCTTGCCTTGCATTGCTTTGCCTTCCTTTCCTTCCGTTACTCTTTCCTTGCCTAGCCGTGCATTGCCTACCCTTGCGTTGTCGTGCATTAGCCTTGCCTCGCCTGACAGTGCCTTGCCTTGCGTTACCCTTTCGTTCCCTTGCCGTGCATTGCCTAGCCGTGCGTTGTCTTGCCTTAGCCTTGTTTCCCCTTGCTGTGCCGTTTCTTCCGTTACACGTGCCTTGCCTTACTTTGCCTTGCCTTCCTTTCCTTCCCTTTCCTTGCCTAGCCGTGCACTGCCTAGCCGTGCGTTGTCGTGCCTTAGCCTTGTTTCCGCTTACCGTGCCGTTCCTTCCTTTACCTTTGCCTTCCCTTGCCTTCCTTGCCTTCCGTTACTCTTTGCTTGCCTTCCGTGCATTGCCTAGCCTTGCGTTGTCCTGCCTTAGCCTTGCCTCGCCTGACCGTGCCTTGCCTTGCGTTACCCTTTCCTTGCCTTGCCGTGCATTGCCTAGTCCTGCGTTGTCGTGCCTTAGCCTTGTTTCCCCTTACCGTGCCGTTCCTTCCGTTACCCTTGCCTTCCCTTGCTTTCCCTTGCCTTTCTTTCCTTCCGTTACTCTTTCCTTGCCTTGCCGAGCACTGCCTAGCCTTGCGTTGTCGTGCATTAGCCTTGCCTCGCCTGACCGTGCCTTGCCTTGCGTTATGCTTTCCTTGCCTTGCCGTGCATTGCCTAGCCCTGCATTGTCGTGCATTAGCCTTGCCTTTCCTCACCGTGCCTTGCCTTGCGTTACCCTTTCCTTGCTTGGCCGTGCATTGCCTAGCCGTGCGTTGCCGTGCCTTACCCTTGTTTCCCCTTGCCGTGCCTTGCCTTTTATTACACTTGCCTTGCCTTGCTTTGCCTTGCCTTCCTCTCCTTCCGTTACTCTTTAGTTGCCTAGCCGTGCATTGCCCAGCCTTGCGTTGTCGTGCCTTAGCCTTGCCTCGCCTGACCGTGCATTGCCTTGCGTTACTCTTTCCTTGCCTTGCCGTGCATTGCCTAGCCTTGCGTTGTCGTGCATTAGCCTTGCCTCGCCTGACCGTGCCTTGCCTTGCGTTACCCTTTCCTTGCCTTGCCGTGCATTGCCTAGCCGTGTTTTTTCGTGCATTAGCGTTGCCTCGCCTGACCGTGCCTTGCCTTGCGTTACCCTTTCCTTGCCTTGCCGTGCATTGCCTAGTCCTGCGTTGTCGTGCCTTAGCCTTGTTTCACCTTAACTTGCCGTTCCGTCCGTTGCCCTTGCCTACCCTTGCTTTCCCTTGCCTTCCTTGCCTTCCGTTACTCTTTACTTACCTTCCGTGCATTGCCTAGCCTTGCGTTGTCGTGCCTTAGCCTTGCGTCGCCTGACCGTGCCTTGCCTTGCGTTACCCTTTCTTTGCCTTGCCGTGCATTGCCTAGTCCTGCGTTGTCGTGCCTTAGCCTTGTTTCCCCGTACCGTGCCGTTCCTTCCGTTAGCCTTGCCTTCCCTTGCTTTCCCTTGCCTTTCTTTCCTTCCGTTACTCTTTCCTTGCCTAGCCGTGCACTGCCTAGCCGTGCGTTGTCGTGCCTTAGCCTTCTTTCCCCTTGCTGTGCCGTTCCTTCCGTTACACTTGCCTTGCCTTTCTTTGCCTTGCCTTCCTTTCCTTCCGTTACTCTTTCCTTGCCTAGCCGTGCACTGCCTAGCCTTGCGTTGTCGTGCATTAGCCTTGCCTCGCCTGACCGTGCCTTGCCTTGCGTTACCCTTTCTTTGCCTTGCCGTGCATTGCCTAGTCCTGCGTTGTCGTGCCTTAGCCTTGTTTCCCCTTACCGTGCCGTTCCTTCCGTTACCCTTGCCTTCCCTTGCTTTCCCTTGCCTTTCTTTCCTTCCGTTACTCTTTCCTTGCCTTGCCGAGCACTGCCTAGCCTTGCGTTGTCGTGCATTAGCCTTGCCTCGCCTGACCGTGCCTTGCCTTCCGTTATGCTTTCCTTGCCTTGCCGTGCATTGCCTAGCCCTGCATTGTCGTGCATTATCCTTGCCTTTCCTCACCGTGCCTTGCCTTGCGTTACCCTTTCCTTGCTTGGCCGTGCATTGCCTAGCCGTGCGTTGCCGTGCCTTACCCTTGTTTCCCCTTGCCGTGCCTTGCCTTTTGTTACACTTGCCTTGCCTTGCTTTGCCTTGCCTTCCTCTCCTTCCGTTACTCTTTCCTTGCCTAGCCGTGCATTGCCTAGCCTTGCGTTGTCGTGCATTAGCCTTGCCTCGCCTGACCTTGCCTTGCCTTGCGTTACCCTTTCTTTGCCTTGCCGTGCATTGCCTAGTCCTGCGTTGTCCTGCCTTAGCGTTGTTTCCCCTTACCGTGCCGTTCCTTCCGTTACCCTTGCCTTCCCTTGCTTTCCCTTGCCTTTCTTTCCTTCCGTTACTCTTTCCTTGCCTTGCCGAGCACTGCCTAGCCTTGCGTTGTCGTGCATTAGCCTTGCCTCGCCTGACCGTGCATTGCCTTGCGTTACCCTTTCCTTGCCTTGCCGTGCATTGCCTAGCCTTGCGTTGTCGTGCATTAGCCTTGCCTCGCCTGACCGTGCCTTGCCTTGCGTTACCCTTTCCTTGCCTTGCCGTGCATTGCCTAGCCGTGCTTTTTCGTGCATTAGCGTTGCCTCGCCTGACCGTGCCTTGCCTTGCGTTACCCTTTCCTTGCCTTGCCGTGCATTGCCTAGTCCTGCGTTGTCGTGCCTTAGGCTTGTTTCCCCTTAACGTGCCGTTCCGTCCGTTGCCCTTGCCTACCCTTGCTTTCCCTTGCCTTCCTTGCCTTCCGTTACTCTTTGCTTGCCTTCCGTGCATTGCCTAGCCTTGCGTTGTCGTGCCTTAGCCTTGCTTCGCCTGACCGTGCCTTGCCTTGCGTTACCCTTTCTTTGCCTTGCCGTGCATTGCCTAGTCCTGCGTTGTCGTGCCTTAGCCTTGTTTCCCCGTACCGTGCCGTTCCTTCCGTTAGCTTTGCCTTCCCTTGCTTTCCCTTGCCTTTCTTTCCTTCCGTTACTCTTTCCTTGCCTAGCCGTGCACTGCCTAGCCTTGCGTTGTCGTGCCTTAGCCTTGTTTCCCCTTCCTGTGCCGTTCCTTCCGTTACACTTGCCTTGCCTTTCTTTGCCTTGCCTTCCTTTCCTTCCGTTACTCTTTCCTTGCCTAGCCGTGCATTGCCTAGCCTTGCGTTGTCGTGCATTAGCCTTGCCTCGCCTGACCGTGCCTTGCCTTGCGTTACCCTTTCCTTGCCTTGCCTTGCATTGCCTAGTCCTGAGTTGTCGTGCCTTAGCCTTGTTTCCGCTTACCGTGCCGTTCCTTCCTTTACCTTTGCCTTCCCTTGCCTTCCTTGCCTTCCGTTACTCTTTGCTTGCCTTTCGTGCATTGCCTAGCCTTGCGTTGTCCTGCCTTAGCCTTGCCTCGCCTGACCGTGCCTTGCCTTGCGTTACCCTTTCCTTGCCTTGCCGTGCATTGCCTAATCCTGCGTTGTCGTGCCTTAGCCTTGTTTCCCCTTACCGTGCCGTTCCTTCCGTTACCCTTGCCTTCCCTTGCTTTCCCTTGCCTTTCTTTCCTTCCGTTACTCTTTCCTTGCCTTGCCGAGCACTGCCTAGCCTTGCGTTGTCGTGCATTAGCCTTGCCTCGCCTGACCGTGCCTTGCCTTGCGTTACCCTTTCTTTGCCTTGCCGTGCATTGCCTAGTCCTGCGTTGTCGTGCCTTAGCCTTGTTTCCCCTTACCGTGCCGTTCCTTCCGTTACCCTTGCCTTCCCTTGCTTTCCCTTGCCTTTCTTTCCTTCCGTTACTCTTTCCTTGCCTTGCCGAGCACTGCCTAGCCTTGCGTTGTCGTGCATTAGCCTTGCCTCGCCTGACCGTGCATTGCCTTGCGTTACCCTTTCCTTGCTTGGCCGTGCATTGCCTAGCCGTGCGTTGCCGTGCCTTACCCTTGTTTCCCCTTGCCGTGCCTTGCCTTTTGTTACACTTGCCTTGCCTTGCTTTGCCTTGCCTTCCTCTCCTTCCGTTACTCTTTCCT
Organism: Macrotis lagotis; assembly: GCF_037893015.1. Lineage (NCBI taxonomy): Eukaryota > Metazoa > Chordata > Mammalia > Peramelemorphia > Peramelidae > Macrotis > Macrotis lagotis. The sequence continues at coordinate 9,336 of NW_027422460.1, forward strand.
TGCCTAGCCGTGCATTGCCTAGCCTTGCGTTGTCGTGCATTAGCCTTGCCTCGCCTGACCGTGCCTTGCCTTGCGTTACCCTTTCTTTGCCTTGCCGTGCATTGCCTAGTCCTGCGTTGTCCTGCCTTAGCCTTGTTTCCCCTTACCGTGCCGTTCCTTCCGTTACCCTTGCCTTCCCTTGCTTTCCCTTGCCTTTCTTTCCTTCCGTTACTCTTTCCTTGCCTTGCCGAGCACTGCCTAGCCTTGCGTTGTCGTGCATTAGCCTTGCCTCGCCTGACCGTGCATTGCCTTGCGTTACCCTTTCCTTGCTTGGCCGTGCATTGCCTAGCCTTGCGTTGTCGTGCATTAGCCTTGCCTCGCCTGACCGTGCCTTGCCTTGCGTTACCCTTTCCTTGCCTTGCCGTGCATTGCCTAGCCGTGCTTTTTCGTGCATTAGCGTTGCCTCGCCTGACCGTGCCTTGCCTTGCGTTACCCTTTCCTTGCCTTGCCGTGCATTGCCTAGTCCTGCGTTGTCGTGCCTTAGGCTTGTTTCCCCTTAACGTGCCGTTCCGTCCGTTGCCCTTGCCTACCCTTGCTTTCCCTTGCCTTCCTTGCCTTCCGTTACTCTTTACTTACCTTCCGTGCATTGCCTAGCCTTGCGTTGTCGTGCCTTAGCCTTGCTTCGCCTGACCGTGCCTTGCCTTGCGTTACCCTTTCTTTGCCTTGCCGTGCATTGCCTAGTCCTGCGTTGTCGTGCCTTAGCCTTGTTTCCCCGTACCGTGCCGTTCCTTCCGTTAGCTTTGCCTTCCCTTGCTTTCCCTTGCCTTTCTTTCCTTCCGTTACTCTTTCCTTGCCTAGCCGTGCACTGCCTAGCCTTGCGTTGTCGTGCCTTAGCCTTGTTTCCCCTTCCTGTGCCGTTCCTTCCGTTACACTTGCCTTGCCTTTCTTTGCCTTGCCTTCCTTTCCTTCCGTTACTCTTTCCTTGCCTAGCCGTGCATTGCCTAGCCTTGCGTTGTCGTGCATTAGCCTTGCCTCGCCTGACCGTGCCTTGCCTTCCGTTACCCTTTCCTTGCCTTGCCTTGCATTGCCTAGTCCTGAGTTGTCGTGCCTTAGCCTTGTTTCCGCTTACCGTGCCGTTCCTTCCTTTACCTTTGCCTTCCCTTGCCTTCCTTGCCTTCCGTTACTCTTTGCTTGCCTTTCGTGCATTGCCTAGCCTTGCGTTGTCCTGCCTTAGCCTTGCCTCGCCTGACCGTGCCTTGCCTTGCGTTACCCTTTCCTTGCCTTGCCGTGCATTGCCTAATCCTGCGTTGTCGTGCCTTAGCCTTGTTTCCCCTTACCGTGCCGTTCCTTCCGTTACCCTTGCCTTCCCTTGCTTTCCCTTGCCTTTCTTTCCTTCCGTTACTCTTTCCTTGCCTTGCCGAGCACTGCCTAGCCTTGCGTTGTCGTGCATTAGCCTTGCCTCGCCTGACCGTGCCTTGCCTTGCGTTACCCTTTCTTTGCCTTGCCGTGCATTGCCTAGTCCTGCGTTGTCGTGCCTTAGCCTTGTTTCCCCTTACCGTGCCGTTCCTTCCGTTACCCTTGCCTTCCCTTGCTTTCCCTTGCCTTTCTTTCCTTCCGTTACTCTTTCCTTGCCTTGCCGAGCACTGCCTAGCCTTGCGTTGTCGTGCCTTAGCCTTGCCTCGCCTGACCGTGCATTGCCTTGCGTTACCCTTTCCTTGCCTTGCCGTGCATTGCCTAGTCCTGCGTTGTCGTGCCTTAGGCTTGTTTCCCCGTACCGTGCCGTTCCTTCCGTTAGCCTTGCCTTCCCTTGCTTTCCCTTGCCTTTCTTTCCTTCCGTTACTCTTTCCTTGCCTAGCCGTGCACTGCCTAGCCGTGCGTTGTCGTGCCTTAGCCTTGTTTCCCCTTGCTGTGCCGTTCCTTCCGTTACACTTGCCTTGCCTTTCTTTGCCTTGCCTTCCTTTCCGTCCGTCACTCTTTCCTTGCCTAGCCGTGCATTGCCTAGCCTTGCGTTGTCGTGCATTAGCCTTGCCTCGCCTGACCGTGCCTTGCCTTGCGTTACCCTTTCCTTGCCTTGCCTTGCATTGCCTAGTCCTGAGTTGTCGTGCCTTAGCCTTGTTTCCGCTTACCGTGCCGTTCCTTCCTTTACCTTTGCCTTCCCTTGCCTTCCTTGCCTTCCGTTACTCTTTGCTTGCCTTCCGTGCATTGCCTAGCCTTGCGTTGTCCTGCCTTAGCCTTGCCTCGCCTGACCGTTCCTTGCCTTGCGTTACCCTTTCCTTGCCTTGCCGTGCATTGCCTAATCCTGCGTTGTCGTGCCTTAGCCTTGTTTCCCCTTACCGTGCCGTTCCTTCCGTTACCCTTCCCTTCCCTTGCTTTCCGTTGCCTTTCTTTCCTTCCGTTACTCTTTCCTTGCCTTGCCGAGCACTGCCTAGCCTTGCGTTGTCGTGCATTAGCCTTGCCTCGCCTGACCGTGCCTTGCCTTGCGTTACCCTTTCCTTGCCTTGCCGTGCACTGCCTAGACTTGCGTTGTCGTGCCTTAGCCTTGGCTCGCCTCACCGTGCCTTGCCTTGCGTTACCCTTTCCTTGCTTGGCCGTGCATTGCCTAGCCGTGCGTTGCCGTGCCTTACCCTTGTTTCCCCTTGCCGTGCCTTGCCTTTTGTTACACTTGCCTTGCCTTGCTTTGCCTTGCCTTCCTCTCCTTCCGTTACTCTTTCCTTGCCTAGCCGTGCATTGCCTAGCCTTGCGTTGTCGTGCATTAGCCTTGCCTCGCCTGACCGTGCCTTGCCTTGCGTTACCCTTTCTTTGCCTTGCCGTGCATTGCCTAGTCCTGCGTTGTCGTGCCTTAGCCTTGTTTCCCCTTACCGTGCCGTTCCTTCCGTTACCCTTGCCTTCCCTTGCTTTCCCTTGCCTTTCTTTCCTTCCGTTACTCTTTACTTACCTTCCGTGCATTGCCTAGCCTTGCGTTGTCGTGCCTTAGCCTTGCGTCGCCTGACCGTGCCTTGCCTTGCGTTACCCTTTCTTTGCCTTGCCGTGCATTGCCTAGTCCTGCGTTGTCGTGCCTTAGCCTTGTTTCCCCGTACCGTGCCGTTCCTTCCGTTAGCCTTGCCTTCCCTTGCTTTCCCTTGCCTTTCTTTCCTTCCGTTACTCTTTCCTTGCCTAGCCGTGCACTGCCTAGCCGTGCGTTGTCGTGCCTTAGCCTTGTTTCCCCTTGCTGTGCCGTTCCTTCCGTTACACTTGCCTTGCCTTTCTTTGCCTTGCCTTCCTTTCCGTCCGTCACTCTTTCCTTGCCTAGCCGTGCATTGCCTAGCCTTGCGTTGTCGTGCATTAGCCTTGCCTCGCCTGACCGTGCCTTGCCTTGCGTTACCCTTTCCTTGCCTTGCCTTGCATTGCCTAGTCCTGAGTTGTCGTGCCTTAGCCTTGTTTCCGCTTACCGTGCCGTTCCTTCCTTTACCTTTGCCTTCCCTTGCCTTCCTTGCCTTCCGTTACTCTTTGCTTGCCTTCCGTGCATTGCCTAGCCTTGCGTTGTCCTGCCTTAGCCTTGCCTCGCCTGACCGTGCCTTGCCTTGCGTTACCCTTTCCTTGCCTTGCCGTGCATTGCCTAATCCTGCGTTGTCGTGCCTTAGCCTTGTTTCCCCTTACCGTGCCGTTCCTTCCGTTACCCTTGCCTTCCCTTGCTTTCCCTTGCCTTTCTTTCCTTCCGTTACTCTTTCCTTGCCTTGCCGAGCACTGCCTAGCCTTGCGTTGTCGTGCATTAGCCTTGCCTCGCCTGACCGTGCCTTGCCTTGCGTTATGCTTTCCTTACCTTGCCGTGCTTTGCCTAGCCCTGCATTGTCGTGCATTAGCCTTGCCTTTCCTCACCGTGCCTTGCCTTGCGTTACCCTTTCCTTGCTTGGCCGTGCATTGCCTAGCCGTGCGTTGCCGTGCCTTACCCTTGTTTCCCCTTGCCGTGCCTTGCCTTTTGTTACACTTGCCTTGCCTTGCTTTGCCTTGCCTTCCTCTCCTTCCGTTACTCTTTCCTTGCCTAGCCGTGCATTGCCTAGCCTTGCGTTGTCGTGCATTAGCCTTGCCTCTCCTGAACGTGCCTTGCCTTGCGTTACGCTTTCTTTGCCTTGCCGTGCATTGCCTAATCCTGCGTTGTCGTGCCTTAGCCTTGTTTCCCATTACCGTGCCGTTCCTTCCGTTACCCTTGCCTTCCCTTGCTTTCCCTTGCCTTTCTTTCCTTCCGTTACTCTTTCCTGCCTTTCCGAGCACTGCCTAGCCTTGCGTTGTCGTGCATTAGCCTTGCCTCGCCTGACCGTGCATTGCCTTGCGTTACTCTTTCCTTGCCTTGCCGTGCATTGCCTAGCCTTGCGTTGTCGTGCATTAGCCTTGCCTCGCCTGACCGTGCCTTGCCTTGCGTTACCCTTTCCTTGCCTTGCCGTGCATTGCCTAGCCGTGCTTTTTCGTGCATTAGCGTTGCCTCGCCTGACCGTGCATTGCCTTGCGTTACTCTTTCCTTGCCTTGCCGTGCATTGCCTAGCCTTGCGTTGTCGTGCATTAGCCTTGCCTCGCCTGACCGTGCCTTGCCTTGCGTTACCCTTTCCTTGCCTTGCCGTGCATTGCCTAGCCGTGCTTTTTCGTGCATTAGCGTTGCCTCGCCTGACCGTGCCTTGCCTTGCGTTACCCTTTCCTTGCCTTGCCGTGCACTGCCTAGCCTTGCGTTGTCGTGCCTTACCCTTGTTTCCCCTTGCCGTGCCGTGCCTTTTGTTACACTTGCCTTGCCTTGCATTACTTTGCCTTCCTTTCCTTCCGTTACTCTTTCCTTGCCTAGCCGTGCATTGCCTAGCCTTGCGTTGTCGTGCATTAGCCTTGCCTCGCCTGACCGTGCCTTGCCTTGCGTTACCCTTTCCTTCCCTTGCCGTGCATTGCCTAGCCGTGCGTTGTCTTGCCTTAGCCTTGTTTCCCCTTGCTGTGCCGTTTCTTCCGTTACACGTGCCTTGCCTTACTTTGCCTTCCTGCTTGTCGTGCCTTAGCCTTGTTTCCCCTTACCGTGCCGTTCCTTCCGTTACCTTCCCTTGCCTTCCTCTCCTTCCGTTACTCTTTCCTTGCCTAGCCGTGCATTGCCTAGCCTTGCGTTGTCGTGCCTTAGCCTTGCCTCGCCTGACCGTGCATTGCCTTGCGTTACTCTTTCCTTGCCTTGCCGTGCATTGCCTAGCCTTGCGTTGTCGTGCATTAGCCTTGCCTCGCCTGACCGTGCCTTGCCTTGCGTTACCCTTTCCTTGCCTTGCCGTGCATTGCCTAGCCGTGCTTTTTCGTGCATTAGCGTTGCCTCGCCTGACCGTGCCTTGCCTTGCGTTACCCTTTCCTTGCCTTGCCTTGCATTGCCTAGTCCTGAGTTGTCGTGCCTTAGCCTTGTTTCCGCTTACCGTGCCGTTCCTTCCTTTACCTTTGCCTTCCCTTGCCTTCCTTGCCTTCCGTTACTCTTTGCTTGCCTTCCGTGCATTGCCTAGCCTTGCGTTGTCCTGCCTTAGCCTTGCCTCGCCTGACCGTGCCTTGCCTTGCGTTACCCTTTCCTTGCCTTGCCGTGCATTGCCTAATCCTGCGTTGTCGTGCCTTAGCCTTGTTTCCCCTTACCGTGCCGTTCCTTCCGTTACCCTTGCCTTCCCTTGCTTTCCCTTGCCTTTCTTTCCTTCCCTTACTCTTTCCTTGCCTTGCCGAGCACTGCCTAGCCTTGTGTTGTCGTGCATTAGCCTTGCCTCGCCTGACCGTGTCTTGCTTTGCGTTATGTTTTCCTTGCCTTGCCGTGCATTGCCTAGCCCTGCATTGTCGTGCATTAGCCTTGCCTTTCCTCACCGTGCCTTGCCTTGCGTTACCCTTTCCTTGCTTGGCCGTGCATTGCCTAGCCGTGCGTTGCCGTGCCTTACCCTTGTTTCCCCTTGCCGTGCCTTGCCTTTTATTACACTTGCCTTGCCTTGCTTTGCCTTGCCTTCCTCTACTTCCGTTACTCTTTCCTTGCCTAGCCGTGCATTGCCTTGCGTTACCCTTTCCTTGCCTTGCCGTGCATTGCCTAGCCTTGCGTTGTCGTGCATTAGCCTTGCCTCGCCTGACCGTGCCTTGCCTTGCGTTACCCTTTCCTTGCCTTGCCGTGCATTGCCTAGCCGTGCTTTTTCGTGCATTAGCGTTGCCTCGCCTGACCGTGCCTTGCCTTGCGTTACCCTTTCCTTGCCTTGCCGTGCATTGCCTAGTCCTGCGTTGTCGTGCCTTAGGCTTGTTTCCCCTTAACGTGCCGTTCCGTCCGTTGCCCTTGCCTTCCCTTGCTTTCCCTTGCCTTCCTTGCCTTCCGTTACTCTTTACTTACCTTCCGTGCATTGCCTAGCCTTGCGTTGTCGTGCCTTAGCCTTGCGTCGCCTGACCGTGCCTTGCCTTGCGTTACCCTTTCTTTGCCTTGCGTGCATTGCCTAGTCCTGCGTTGTCGTGCCTTAGCCTTGTTTCCCCGTACCGTGCCGTTCCTTCCGTTAGCCTTGCCTTCCCTTGCTTTCCCTTGCCTTTCTTTCCTTCCGTTACTCTTTCCTTGCCTAGCCGTGCACTGCCTAGCCGTGCGTTGTCGTGCCTTAGCCTTGTTTCCCCTTGCTGTGCCGTTCCTTCCGTTAAACTTGCCTTGCCTTTCTTTGCCTTGCCTTCCTTTCCTTCCGTTACTCTTTCCTTGCCTAGCTGTGCACTGCCTAGCCTTGCGTTGTCGTGCATTAGCCTTCCCTTGCGTCACCGTACTTTGCCTTGCATTACCCTTTCCTTGCCTTGCCGTGCACTGCCTAGCCTTGCGTTGTCGTGCCTTACCCTTGTTTCCCCTTGCCGTGCCGTGCCTTTTGTTACACTTGCCTTGCCTTGCATTGCTTTGCCTTCCTTTCCTTCCGTTACTCTTTCCTTGCCTAGCCGTGCATTGCCTAGCCTTGCGTTGTCGTGCATTAGCCTTGCCTCGCCTGACCATGCCTTGCCTTGCGTTACCCTTTCCTTCCCTTGCCGTGCATTGCCTAGCCGTGCGTTGTCTTGCCTTAGCCTTGTTTCCCCTTGCTGTGCCGTTTGTTCCGTTACACGTGCCTTGCCTTACTTTGCCTTGCCTTCCTTTCCTTCCCTTTCCTTGCCTAGCCGTGCACTGCCTAGCCGTGCGTTGTCGTGCCTTAGCCTTGTTTCCGCTTACCGTGCCGTTCCTTCCTTTACCTTTGCCTTCCCTTGCCTTCCTTGCCTTCCGTTACTCTTTGCTTGCCTTCCGTGCATTGCCTAGCCTTGCGTTGTCCTGCCTTAGCCTTGCCTCGCCTAACCGTGCCTTGCCTTGCGTTACCCTTTCCTTGCCTTGCCGTGCATTGCCTAGTCCTGCGTTGTCGTGCCTTAGCCTTGTTTCCCCGTACCGTGCCGTTCCTTCCGTTAGCCTTGCCTTCCCTTGCTTTCCCTTGCCTTTCTTTCCTTCCGTTACTCTTTCCTTGCCTAGCCGTGCACTGCCTAGCCGTGCGTTGTCGTGCCTTAGCCTTGTTTCCCCTTGCTGTGCCGTTCCTTCCGTTACACTTGCCTTGCCTTTCTTTGCCTTGCCTTCCTTTCCTTCCGTTACTCTTTCCTTGCCTAGCTGTGCACTGCCTAGCCTTGCGTTGTCGTGCATTAGCCTTCCCTTGCCTCACCGTACTTTGCCTTGCGTTACCCTTTCCTTGCCTTGCCGTGCACTGCCTAGCCTTGGGTTGTCGTGCCTTACCCTTGTTTCCCCTTGCCGTGCCGTGCCTTTTGTTACACTTGCCTTGCCTTGCAATGCTTTGCCTTCCTTTCCTTCCGTTACTCTTTCCTTGCCTAGCCGTGCATTGCCTAGCCTTGCGTTGTCGTGCATTAGCCTTGCCTCGCCTGACCGTGCCTTGCCTTGCGTTACCCTATCCTTCCCTTGCCGTGCATTGCCTAGCCGTGCGTTGTCTTGCCTTAGCCTTGTTTCCCCTTGCTGTGCCGTTTCTTCCGTTACACGTGCCTTGCCTTACTTTGCCTTGCCTTCCTTTCCTTCCCTTTCCTTGCCTTGCCGTGCATTGCCTAGCCCTGCATTGTCGTGCATTAGCCTTGCCTTTCCTCACCGTGCCTTGCCTTGCGTTACGCTTTCCTTGCTTGGCCGTGCATTGCCTAGCCGTGCGTTGCCGTGCCTTACCCTTGTTTCCCCTTGCCGTGCCTTGCCTTTTGTTACACTTGCCTTGCCTTGCTTTGCCTTGCCTTCCTCTCCTTCCGTTACTCTTTCCTTGCCTAGCCGTGCATTGCCTAGCCTTGCGTTGTCGTGCCTTAGCCTTGCCTCGCCTGACCGTGCATTGCCTTGCGTTACTCTTTCCTTGCCTTGCCGTGCATTGCCTAGCCTTGCGTTGTCGTGCATTAGCCTTGCCTCGCCTGACCGTGCCTTGCCTTGCGTTACCCTTTCCTTGCCTTGCCGTGCATTGCCTAGCCGTGCTTTTTCGTGCATTAGCGTTGCCTCGCCTGACCGTGCCTTGCCTTGCGTTACCCTTTCCTTGCCTTGCCGTGCATTGCCTAGTCCTGCGTTGTCGTGCCTTAGGCTTGTTTCCCCTTAACGTGCCGTTCCGTCCGTTGCCCTTGCCTACCCTTGCTTTCCCTTGCCTTCCTTGCCTTCCGTTACTCTTTACTTACCTTCCGTGCATTGCCTAGCCTTGCGTTGTCGTGCCTTAGCCTTGCGTCGCCTGACCGTGCCTTGCCTTGCTTTACCCTTTCTTTGCCTTGCCGTGCATTGCCTAGTCCTGCGTTGTCGTGCCTTAGCCTTGTTTCCCCGTACCGTGCCGTTCCTTCCGTTAGCCTTGCCTTCCCTTTCTTTCCCTTGCCTTTCTTTCCTTCCGTTACTCTTTCCTTGCCTAGCCGTGCACTGCCTAGCCGTGCGTTGTCGTGCCTTAGCCTTGTTTCCCCTTGCTGTGCCGTTCCTTCCGTTACACTTGCCTTGCCTTTCTTTGCCTTGCCTTCCTTTCCTTCCGTTACTCTTTCCTTGCCTAGCCGTGCACTGCTTAGCCTTGCGTTGTCGTGCATTAGCCTTCCCTTGCCTCACCGTACCTTGCCTTGCGTTACCCTTTCCTTGCCTTGCCGTGCACTGCCTAGCCTTGCGTTGTCCTGCCTTACCCTTGTTTCCCCTTGCCGTGCCGTGCCTTTTGTTGCACTTGCCTTGCCTTGCTTTGCTTTGCCTTCCTTTCCTTCCGTTACTCTTTCCTTGCCTAGCCGTGAATTGCCTAGCCTTGCGTTGTCGTGCATTAGCCTTGCCTCGCCTGACCGTGCCTTGCCTTGCGTTACCCTTTCCTTCCCTTGTCGTGCATTGCCTAGCCGTGCGTTGTCTTGCCTTAGCCTTGTTTCCCCTTGCTGTGCCGTTTCTTCCGTTACACTTGCCTTGCCTTACTTTGCCTTGCCTTCCTTTCCCTCCGTTACTCTTTCCTTGCCTAGCCGTGCACTGCCTAGACTTGCGTTGTCGTGCCTTAGCCTTGGCTCGCCTGACCGTACCTTGCCTTGCGTTACCCTTTCCTTGCTTGGCCGTGCATTGCGTAGCCGTGCGTTGCCGTGCCTTACCCTTGTTTCCCCTTGCCGTGCCTTGCCTTTTGTTACACTTGCCTTGCCTTGCTTTGCCTTGCCTTCCTCTCCTTCCGTTACTCTTTCCTTGCCTAGCCGTGCATTGCCTAGCCTTGCGTTGTCGTGCATTAGCCTTGCCTCGCCTGACCGTGCCTTGCCTTGCGTTACCCTTTCCTTGCCTTGCCGTGCATTGCCTAGTCCTGCGTTGTCGTGCCTTAGCCTTGTTTCCCCTTACCGTGCCGTTCCTTCCGTTACCCTTGCCTTCCCTTGCTTTCCCTTCCCTTTCTTTCCTTCCGTTACTCTTTCCTTGCCTTGCCGAGCACTGCCTAGCCTTGCGTTGTCGTGCATTAGCCTTGCCTCGCCTGACCGTGCCTTGCCTTGCGTTATGCTTTCCTTGCCTTGCCGTGCATTGCCTAGCCCTGCATTGTCGTGCATTAGCCTTGCCTTTCCTCACCGTGCCTTGCCTTGCGTTACCCTTTCCTTGCTTGGCCGTGCATTGCCTAGACGTGCGTTGCCGTGCCTTACCCTTGTTTCCCCTTGCCGTGCCTTGCCTTTTGTTACACTTGCCTTGCCTTGCTTTGCCTTGCCTTCCTCTCCTTCCGTTACTCTTTCCTTGCCTAGCCGTGCATTGCCTAGCCTTGCGTTGTCGTGCATTAGCCTTGCCTCGCCTGACCGTGCCTTGCCTTGCGTTACCCTTTCTTTGCCTTGCCGTGCATTGCCTAGTCCTGCGTTGTCGTGCTTTAGCCTTGTTTCCCCTTACCGTGCCGTTGCTTCCGTTACCCTTGCCTTCCCTTGCTTTCCCTTGCCTTTCTTTCCTTCCGTTACTCTTTCCTTGCCTTGCCGAGCACTGCCTAGCCTTGCGTTGTCGTGCATTAGCCTTGCCTCGCCTGACCGTGCATTGCCTTGCGTTACCCTTTCCTTGCCTTACCGTGCATTGCCTAGTCCTGCGTTGTCGTGCCTTAGGCTTGTTTCCCCTTAACGTGCCGTTCCGTCCGTTGCCCTTGCCTACCCTTGCTTTCCCTTGCCTTCCTTGCCTTCCGTTACTCTTTACTTACCTTCCGTGCATTTCCTAGCCTTGCGTTGTCGTGCCTTAGCCTTGCGTCGCCTGACCGTGCCTTGCCTTGCGTTACCCTTTCTTTGCCTTGCCGTGCATTGCCTAGTCCTGCGTTGTCGTGCCTTAGCCTTGTTTCCCCGTACCGTGCCGTTCCTTCCGTTAGCCTTGCCTTCCCTTGCTTTCCCTTGCCTTTCTTTCCTTCCGTTACTCTTTCCTTGCCTAGCCGTGCACTGCCTAGCCGTGCGTTGTCGTGCCTTAGCCTTGTTTCCCCTTGCTGTGCCGTTCCTTCCGTTACACTTGCCTTGCCTTTCTTTGCCTTGCCTTCCTTTCCTTCCGTTACTCTTTCCTTGCCTAGCCGTGCATTGCCTAGCCTTGCGTTGTCGTGCAGTAGCCTTGCCTCGCTTGACCGTGCCTTGCCTTGCGTTACCCTTTCCTTGCCTTGCCTTGCATTGCCTAGTCCTGAGTTGTCGTGCCTTAGCCTTGTTTCCGATTACCGTGCCGTTCCTTCCTTTACCTTTGCCCTCCCTTGCCTTCCTTGCCTTCCGTTACTCTTTGCTTGCCTTCCGTGCATTGCCTAGCCTTGCGTTGTCCTGCCTTAGCCTTCCCTCGCCTGACCGTGCCTTGCCTCTCGTTACCCTTTCCTTGCCTTGCCGTGCATTGCCTAATCCTGCGTTGTCGTGCCTTAGCCTTGTTTCCCCTTACCGTGCCGTTCCTTCCGTTACCCTTGCCTTCCCTTGCTTTCCCTTGCCTTTCTTTCCTTCCGTTACTCTTTCCTTGCCTTGCCGAGCACTGCCTAGCCTTGCGTTGTCGTGCCTTAGCCTTGCCTCGCCTGACCGTGCATTGCCTTGCGTTACTCTTTCCTTGCCTTGCCGTGCATTGCCTAGCCTTGCGTTGTCGTGCATTAGCCTTGCCTCGCCTGACCGTGCCTTGCCTTGCGTTACCCTTTCCTTGCCTTGCCGTGCATTGCCTAGCCGTGCTTTTTCGTGCATTAGCGTTGCCTCGCCTGACCGTGCATTGCCTTGCGTTACTCTTTCCTTGCCTTGCCGTGCATTGCCTAGCCTTGCGTTGTCGTGCATTAGCCTTGCCTCGCCTGACCGTGCCTTGCCTTGCGTTACCCTTTCCTTGCCTTGCCGTGCATTGCCTAGCCGTGCTTTTTCGTGCATTAGCGTTGCCTCGCCTGACCGTGCCTTGCCTTGCGTTACCCTTTCCTTGCCTTGCCGTGCACTGCCTAGCCTTGCGTTGTCGTGCCTTACCCTTGTTTCCCCTTGCCGTGCCGTGCCTTTTGTTACACTTGCCTTGCCTTGCATTACTTTGCCTTCCTTTCCTTCCGTTACTCTTTCCTTGCCTAGCCGTGCATTGCCTAGCCTTGCGTTGTCGTGCATTAGCCTTGCCTCGCCTGACCGTGCCTTGCCTTGCGTTACCCTTTCCTTCCCTTGCCGTGCATTGCCTAGCCGTGCGTTGTCTTGCCTTAGCCTTGTTTCCCCTTGCTGTGCCGTTTCTTCCGTTACACGTGCCTTGCCTTACTTTGCCTTGCCTTCCTTTCCTTCCCTTTCCTTGCCTAGCCGGGCACTGCCTAGCCGTGCGTTGTCGTGCCTTAGCCTTGTTTCCGCTTACCGTGCCGTTCCTTCCTTTACCTTTGCCTTCCCTTGCCTTCCTCTCCTTCCGTTACTCTTTCCTTGCCTAGCCGTGCATTGCCTAGCCTTGCGTTGTCGTGCCTTAGCCTTGCCTCGCCTGACCGTGCATTGCCTTGCGTTACTCTTTCCTTGCCTTGCCGTGCATTGCCTAGCCTTGCGTTGTCGTGCATTAGCCTTGCCTCGCCTGACCGTGCCTTGCCTTGCGTTACCCTTTCCTTGCCTTGCCGTGCATTGCCTAGCCGTGCTTTTTCGTGCATTAGCGTTGCCTCGCCTGACCGTGCCTTGCCTTGCGTTACCCTTTCCTTGCCTTGCCTTGCATTGCCTAGTCCTGAGTTGTCGTGCCTTAGCCTTGTTTCCGCTTACCGTGCCGTTCCTTCCTTTACCTTTGCCTTCCCTTGCCTTCCTTGCCTTCCGTTACTCTTTGCTTGCCTTCCGTGCATTGCCTAGCCTTGCGTTGTCCTGCCTTAGCCTTGCCTCGCCTGACCGTGCCTTGCCTTGCGTTACCCTTTCCTTGCCTTGCCGTGCATTGCCTAATCCTGCGTTGTCGTGCCTTAGCCTTGTTTCCCCTTACCGTGCCGTTCCTTCCGTTACCCTTGCCTTCCCTTGCTTTCCCTTGCCTTTCTTTCCTTCCCTTACTCTTTCCTTGCCTTGCCGAGCACTGCCTAGCCTTGTGTTGTCGTGCATTAGCCTTGCCTCGCCTGACCGTGTCTTGCTTTGCGTTATGTTTTCCTTGCCTTGCCGTGCATTGCCTAGCCCTGCATTGTCGTGCATTAGCCTTGCCTTTCCTCACCGTGCCTTGCCTTGCGTTACCCTTTCCTTGCTTGGCCGTGCATTGCCTAGCCGTGCGTTGCCGTGCCTTACCCTTGTTTCCCCTTGCCGTGCCTTGCCTTTTATTACACTTGCCTTGCCTTGCTTTGCCTTGCCTTCCTCTACTTCCGTTACTCTTTCCTTGCCTAGCCGTGCATTGCCTTGCGTTACCCTTTCCTTGCCTTGCCGTGCATTGCCTAGCCTTGCGTTGTCGTGCATTAGCCTTGCCTCGCCTGACCGTGCCTTGCCTTGCGTTACCCTTTCCTTGCCTTGCCGTGCATTGCCTAGCCGTGCTTTTTCGTGCATTAGCGTTGCCTCGCCTGACCGTGCCTTGCCTTGCGTTACCCTTTCCTTGCCTTGCCGTGCATTGCCTAGTCCTGCGTTGTCGTGCCTTAGGCTTGTTTCCCCTTAACGTGCCGTTCCGTCCGTTGCCCTTGCCTTCCCTTGCTTTCCCTTGCCTTCCTTGCCTTCCGTTACTCTTTACTTACCTTCCGTGCATTGCCTAGCCTTGCGTTGTCGTGCCTTAGCCTTGCGTCGCCTGACCGTGCCTTGCCTTGCGTTACCCTTTCTTTGCCTTGCGTGCATTGCCTAGTCCTGCGTTGTCGTGCCTTAGCCTTGTTTCCCCGTACCGTGCCGTTCCTTCCGTTAGCCTTGCCTTCCCTTGCTTTCCCTTGCCTTTCTTTCCTTCCGTTACTCTTTCCTTGCCTAGCCGTGCACTGCCTAGCCGTGCGTTGTCGTGCCTTAGCCTTGTTTCCCCTTCCTGTGCCGTTCCTTCCGTTAAACTTGCCTTGCCTTTCTTTGCCTTGCCTTCCTTTCCTTCCGTTACTCTTTCCTTGCCTAGCTGTGCACTGCCTAGCCTTGCGTTGTCGTGCATTAGCCTTCCCTTGCCTCACCGTACTTTGCCTTGCGTTACCCTTTCCTTGCCTTGCCGTGCACTGCCTAGCCTTGCGTTGTCGTGCCTTACCCTTGTTTCCCCTTGCCGTGCCGTGCCTTTTGTTACACTTGCCTTGCCTTGCATTGCTTTGCCTTCCTTTCCTTCCGTTACTCTTTCCTTGCCTAGCCGTGCATTGCCTAGCCTTGCGTTGTCGTGCATTAGCCTTGCCTCGCCTGACCATGCCTTGCCTTGCGTTACCCTTTCCTTCCCTTGCCGTGCATTGCCTAGCCGTGCGTTGTCTTGCCTTAGCCTTGTTTCCCCTTGCTGTGCCGTTTGTTCCGTTACACGTGCCTTGCCTTACTTTGCCTTGCCTTCCTTTCCTTCCCTTTCCTTGCCTAGCCGTGCACTGCCTAGCCGTGCGTTGTCGTGCCTTAGCCTTGTTTCCGCTTACCGTGCCGTTCCTTCCTTTACCTTTGCCTTCCCTTGCCTTCCTTGCCTTCCGTTACTCTTTGCTTGCCTTCCGTGCATTGCCTAGCCTTGCGTTGTCCTGCCTTAGCCTTGCCTCGCCTAACCGTGCCTTGCCTTGCGTTACCCTTTCCTTGCCTTGCCGTGCATTGCCTAGTCCTGCGTTGTCGTGCCTTAGCCTTGTTTCCCCGTACCGTGCCGTTCCTTCCGTTAGCCTTGCCTTCCCTTGCTTTCCCTTGCCTTTCTTTCCTTCCGTTACTCTTTCCTTGCCTAGCCGTGCACTGCCTAGCCGTGCGTTGTCGTGCCTTAGCCTTGTTTCCCCTTGCTGTGCCGTTCCTTCCGTTACACTTGCCTTGCCTTTCTTTGCCTTGCCTTCCTTTCCTTCCGTTACTCTTTCCTTGCCTAGCTGTGCACTGCCTAGCCTTGCGTTGTCGTGCATTAGCCTTCCCTTGCCTCACCGTACTTTGCCTTGCGTTACCCTTTCCTTGCCTTGCCGTGCACTGCCTAGCCTTGCGTTGTCGTGCCTTACCCTTGTTTCCCCTTGCCGTGCCGTGCCTTTTGTTACACTTGCCTTGCCTTGCAATGCTTTGCCTTCCTTTCCTTCCGTTACTCTTTCCTTGCCTAGCCGTGCATTGCCTAGCCTTGCGTTGTCGTGCATTAGCCTTGCCTCGCCTGACCGTGCCTTGCCTTGCGTTACCCTATCCTTCCCTTGCCGTGCATTGCCTAGCCGTGCGTTGTCTTGCCTTAGCCTTGTTTCCCCTTGCTGTGCCGTTTCTTCCGTTACACGTGCCTTGCCTTACTTTGCCTTGCCTTCCTTTCCTTCCCTTTCCTTGCCTTGCCGTGCATTGCCTAGCCCTGCATTGTCGTGCATTAGCCTTGCCTTTCCTCACCGTGCCTTGCCTTGCGTTACGCTTTCCTTGCTTGGCCGTGCATTGCCTAGCCGTGCGTTGCCGTGCCTTACCCTTGTTTCCCCTTGCCGTGCCTTGCCTTTTGTTACACTTGCCTTGCCTTGCTTTGCCTTGCCTTCCTCTCCTTCCGTTACTCTTTCCTTGCCTAGCCGTGCATTGCCTAGCCTTGCGTTGTCGTGCCTTAGCCTTGCCTCGCCTGACCGTGCATTGCCTTGCGTTACTCTTTCCTTGCCTTGCCGTGCATTGCCTAGCCTTGCGTTGTCGTGCATTAGCCTTGCCTCGCCTGACCGTGCCTTGCCTTGCGTTACCCTTTCCTTGCCTTGCCGTGCATTGCCTAGCCGTGCTTTTTCGTGCATTAGCGTTGCCTCGCCTGACCGTGCCTTGCCTTGCGTTACCCTTTCCTTGCCTTGCCGTGCATTGCCTAGTCCTGCGTTGTCGTGCCTTAGGCTTGTTTCCCCTTAACGTGCCGTTCCGTCCGTTGCCCTTGCCTACCCTTGCTTTCCCTTGCCTTCCTTGCCTTCCGTTACTCTTTACTTACCTTCCGTGCATTGCCTAGCCTTGCGTTGTCGTGCCTTAGCCTTGCGTCGCCTGACCGTGCCTTGCCTTGCTTTACCCTTTCTTTGCCTTGCCGTGCATTGCCTAGTCCTGCGTTGTCGTGCCTTAGCCTTGTTTCCCCGTACCGTGCCGTTCCTTCCGTTAGCCTTGCCTTCCCTTTCTTTCCCTTGCCTTTCTTTCCTTCCGTTACTCTTTCCTTGCCTAGCCGTGCACTGCCTAGCCGTGCGTTGTCGTGCCTTAGCCTTGTTTCCCCTTGCTGTGCCGTTCCTTCCGTTACACTTGCCTTGCCTTTCTTTGCCTTGCCTTCCTTTCCTTCCGTTACTCTTTCCTTGCCTAGCCGTGCACTGCTTAGCCTTGCGTTGTCGTGCATTAGCCTTCCCTTGCCTCACCGTACCTTGCCTTGCGTTACCCTTTCCTTGCCTTGCCGTGCACTGCCTAGCCTTGCGTTGTCCTGCCTTACCCTTGTTTCCCCTTGCCGTGCCGTGCCTTTTGTTGCACTTGCCTTGCCTTGCTTTGCTTTGCCTTCCTTTCCTTCCGTTACTCTTTCCTTGCCTAGCCGTGAATTGCCTAGCCTTGCGTTGTCGTGCATTAGCCTTGCCTCGCCTGACCGTGCCTTGCCTTGCGTTACCCTTTCCTTCCCTTGCCGTGCATTGCCTAGCCGTGCGTTGTCTTGCCTTAGCCTTGTTTCCCCTTGCTGTGCCGTTTCTTCCGTTACACTTGCCTTGCCTTACTTTGCCTTGCCTTCCTTTCCCTCCGTTACTCTTTCCTTGCCTAGCCGTGCACTGCCTAGACTTGCGTTGTCGTGCCTTAGCCTTGGCTCGCCTGACCGTACCTTGCCTTGCGTTACCCTTTCCTTGCTTGGCCGTGCATTGCGTAGCCGTGCGTTGCCGTGCCTTACCCTTGTTTCCCCTTGCCGTGCCTTGCCTTTTGTTACACTTGCCTTGCCTTGCTTTGCCTTGCCTTCCTCTCCTTCCGTTACTCTTTCCTTGCCTAGCCGTGCATTGCCTAGCCTTGCGTTGTCGTGCATTAGCCTTGCCTCGCCTGACCGTGCCTTGCATTGCGTTACCCTTTCTTTGCCTTGCCGTGCATTGCCTAGTCCTGCGTTGTCGTGCCTTAGCCTTGTTTCCCCTTACCGTGCCGTTCCTTCCGTTACCCTTGCCTTCCCTTGCTTTCCCTTCCCTTTCTTTCCTTCCGTTACTCTTTCCTTGCCTTGCCGAGCACTGCCTAGCCTTGCGTTGTCGTGCATTAGCCTTGCCTCGCCTGACCGTGCCTTGCCTTGCGTTATGCTTTCCTTGCCTTGCCGTGCATTGCCTAGCCCTGCATTGTCGTGCATTAGCCTTGCCTTTCCTCACCGTGCCTTGCCTTGCGTTACCCTTTCCTTGCTTGGCCGTGCATTGCCTAGACGTGCGTTGCCGTGCCTTACCCTTGTTTCCCCTTGCCGTGCCTTGCCTTTTGTTACACTTGCCTTGCCTTGCTTTGCCTTGCCTTCCTCTCCTTCCGTTACTCTTTCCTTGCCTAGCCGTGCATTGCCTAGCCTTGCGTTGTCGTGCATTAGCCTTGCCTCGCCTGACCGTGCCTTGCCTTGCGTTACCCTTTCTTTGCCTTGCCGTGCATTGCCTAGTCCTGCGTTGTCGTGCTTTAGCCTTGTTTCCCCTTACCGTGCCGTTGCTTCCGTTACCCTTGCCTTCCCTTGCTTTCCCTTGCCTTTCTTTCCTTCCGTTACTCTTTCCTTGCCTTGCCGAGCACTGCCTAGCCTTGCGTTGTCGTGCATTAGCCTTGCCTCGCCTGACCGTGCATTGCCTTGCGTTACCCTTTCCTTGCCTTACCGTGCATTGCCTAGTCCTGCGTTGTCGTGCCTTAGGCTTGTTTCCCCTTAACGTGCCGTTCCGTCCGTTGCCCTTGCCTACCCTTGCTTTCCCTTGCCTTCCTTGCCTTCCGTTACTCTTTACTTACCTTCCGTGCATTTCCTAGCCTTGCGTTGTCGTGCCTTAGCCTTGCGTCGCCTGACCGTGCCTTGCCTTGCGTTACCCTTTCTTTGCCTTGCCGTGCATTGCCTAGTCCTGCGTTGTCGTGCCTTAGCCTTGTTTCCCCGTACCGTGCCGTTCCTTCCGTTAGCCTTGCCTTCCCTTGCTTTCCCTTGCCTTTCTTTCCTTCCGTTACTCTTTCCTTGCCTAGCCGTGCACTGCCTAGCCGTGCGTTGTCGTGCCTTAGCCTTGTTTCCCCTTGCTGTGCCGTTCCTTCCGTTACACTTGCCTTGCCTTTCTTTGCCTTGCCTTCCTTTCCTTCCGTTACTCTTTCCTTGCCTAGCCGTGCATTGCCTAGCCTTGCGTTGTCGTGCAGTAGCCTTGCCTCGCTTGACCGTGCCTTGCCTTGCGTTACCCTTTCCTTGCCTTGCCTTGCATTGCCTAGTCCTGAGTTGTCGTGCCTTAGCCTTGTTTCCGCTTACCGTGCCGTTCCTTCCTTTACCTTTGCCCTCCCTTGCCTTCCTTGCCTTCCGTTACTCTTTGCTTGCCTTCCGTGCATTGCCTAGCCTTGCGTTGTCCTGCCTTAGCCTTCCCTCGCCTGACCGTGCCTTGCCTCTCGTTACCCTTTCCTTGCCTTGCCGTGCATTGCCTAATCCTGCGTTGTCGTGCCTTAGCCTTGTTTCCCCTTACCGTGCCGTTCCTTCCGTTACCCTTGCCTTCCCTTGCTTTCCCTTGCCTTTCTTTCCTTCCGTTACTCTTTCCTTGCCTTGCCGAGCACTATCTAGCCTTGCGTTGTCGTGCATTAGCCTTGCCTCGCCTGACCGTGCCTTGCCTTGCGTTATGCTTTCCTTACGTTGCCGTGCATTGCCTAGCCCTGCATTGTCGTGCATTAGCCTTGCCTTTCCTCACCGTGCCTTGCCTTGCGTTACACTTTCCTTGCCTTGCCGTGCACTGCCTAGCCTTGCGTTGTCGTGCCTTACCCTTGTTTCCCCTTGCCGTGCCGTGCCTTTTGTTACACTTGCCTTGCCTTGCATTGCTTTGCCTTCCTTTCCTTCCGTTACTCTTTCCTTGCCTAGCCGTGCATTGCCTAGCCTTGCGTTGTCGTGCATTAGCCTTGCCTCGCCTGACAGTGCCTTGCCTTGCGTTACCCTTTCGTTCCCTTGCCGTGCATTGCCTAGCCGTGCGTTGTCTTGCCTTAGCCTTGTTTCCCCTTGCTGTGCCGTTTCTTCCGTTACACGTGCCTTGCCTTACTTTGCCTTGCCTTCCTTTCCTTCCCTTTCCTTGCCTAGCCGTGCACTGCCTAGCCGTGCGTTGTCGTGCCTTAGCCTTGTTTCCGCTTACCGTGCCGTTCCTTCCTTTACCTTTGCCTTCCCTTGCCTTCCTTGCCTTCCGTTACTCTTTGCTTGCCTTCCGTGCATTGCCTAGCCTTGCGTTGTCCTGCCTTAGCCTTGCCTCGCCTGACCGTGCCTTGCCTTGCGTTACCCTTTCCTTGCCTTGCCGTGCATTGCCTAGTCCTGCGTTGTCGTGCCTTAGCCTTGTTTCCCCTTACCGTGCCGTTCCTTCCGTTACCCTTGCCTTCCCTTGCTTTCCCTTGCCTTTCTTTCCTTCCGTTACTCTTTCCTTGCCTTGCCGAGCACTGCCTAGCCTTGCGTTGTCGTGCATTAGCCTTGCCTCGCCTGACCGTGCCTTGCCTTGCGTTATGCTTTCCTTGCCTTGCCGTGCATTGCCTAGCCCTGCATTGTCGTGCATTAGCCTTGCCTTTCCTCACCGTGCCTTGCCTTGCGTTACCCTTTCCTTGCTTGGCCGTGCATTGCCTAGCCGTGCGTTGCCGTGCCTTACCCTTGTTTCCCCTTGCCGTGCCTTGCCTTTTATTACACTTGCCTTGCCTTGCTTTGCCTTGCCTTCCTCTCCTTCCGTTACTCTTTCCTTGCCTAGCCGTGCATTGCCCAGCCTTGCGTTGTCGTGCCTTAGCCTTGCCTCGCCTGACCGTGCATTGCCTTGCGTTACTCTTTCCTTGCCTTGCCGTGCATTGCCTAGCCTTGCGTTGTCGTGCATTAGCCTTGCCTCGCCTGACCGTGCCTTGCCTTGCGTTACCCTTTCCTTGCCTTGCCGTGCATTGCCTAGCCGTGTTTTTTCGTGCATTAGCGTTGCCTCGCCTGACCGTGCCTTGCCTTGCGTTACCCTTTCCTTGCCTTGCCGTGCATTGCCTAGTCCTGCGTTGTCGTGCCTTAGCCTTGTTTCACCTTAACTTGCCGTTCCGTCCGTTGCCCTTGCCTACCCTTGCTTTCCCTTGCCTTCCTTGCCTTCCGTTACTCTTTACTTACCTTCCGTGCATTGCCTAGCCTTGCGTTGTCGTGCCTTAGCCTTGCGTCGCCTGACCGTGCCTTGCCTTGCGTTACCCTTTCTTTGCCTTGCCGTGCATTGCCTAGTCCTGCGTTGTCGTGCCTTAGCCTTGTTTCCCCGTACCGTGCCGTTCCTTCCGTTAGCCTTGCCTTCCCTTGCTTTCCCTTGCCTTTCTTTCCTTCCGTTACTCTTTCCTTGCCTAGCCGTGCACTGCCTAGCCGTGCGTTGTCGTGCCTTAGCCTTCTTTCCCCTTGCTGTGCCGTTCCTTCCGTTACACTTGCCTTGCCTTTCTTTGCCTTGCCTTCCTTTCCTTCCGTTACTCTTTCCTTGCCTAGCCGTGCACTGCCTAGCCTTGCGTTGTCGTGCATTAGCCTTGCCTCGCCTGACCGTGCCTTGCCTTGCGTTACCCTTTCTTTGCCTTGCCGTGCATTGCCTAGTCCTGCGTTGTCGTGCCTTAGCCTTGTTTCCCCTTACCGTGCCGTTCCTTCCGTTACCCTTGCCTTCCCTTGCTTTCCCTTGCCTTTCTTTCCTTCCGTTACTCTTTCCTTGCCTTGCCGAGCACTGCCTAGCCTTGCGTTGTCGTGCATTAGCCTTGCCTTGCCTTGCCTTGCCTTTGCCTTCCGTTATGCTTTCCTTGCCTTGCCGTGCATTGCCTAGCCCTGCATTGTCGTGCATTATCCTTGCCTTTCCTCACCGTGCCTTGCCTTGCGTTACCCTTTCCTTGCTTGGCCGTGCATTGCCTAGCCGTGCGTTGCCGTGCCTTACCCTTGTTTCCCCTTGCCGTGCCTTGCCTTTTGTTACACTTGCCTTGCCTTGCTTTGCCTTGCCTTCCTCTCCTTCCGTTACTCTTTCCTTGCCTAGCCGTGCATTGCCTAGCCTTGCGTTGTCGTGCATTAGCCTTGCCTCGCCTGACCTTGCCTTGCCTTGCGTTACCCTTTCTTTGCCTTGCCGTGCATTGCCTAGTCCTGCGTTGTCCTGCCTTAGCGTTGTTTCCCCTTACCGTGCCGTTCCTTCCGTTACCCTTGCCTTCCCTTGCTTTCCCTTGCCTTTCTTTCCTTCCGTTACTCTTTCCTTGCCTTGCCGAGCACTGCCTAGCCTTGCGTTGTCGTGCATTAGCCTTGCCTCGCCTGACCGTGCATTGCCTTGCGTTACCCTTTCCTTGCCTTGCCGTGCATTGCCTAGCCTTGCGTTGTCGTGCATTAGCCTTGCCTCGCCTGACCGTGCCTTGCCTTGCGTTACCCTTTCCTTGCCTTGCCGTGCATTGCCTAGCCGTGCTTTTTCGTGCATTAGCGTTGCCTCGCCTGACCGTGCCTTGCCTTGCGTTACCCTTTCCTTGCCTTGCCGTGCATTGCCTAGTCCTGCGTTGTCGTGCCTTAGGCTTGTTTCCCCTTAACGTGCCGTTCCGTCCGTTGCCCTTGCCTACCCTTGCTTTCCCTTGCCTTCCTTGCCTTCCGTTACTCTTTACTTACCTTCCGTGCATTGCCTAGCCTTGCGTTGCCGTGCCTTAGCCTTGCTTCGCCTGACCGTGCCTTGCCTTGCGTTACCCTTTCTTTGCCTTGCCGTGCATTGCCTAGTCCTGCGTTGTCGTGCCTTAGCCTTGTTTCCCCGTACCGTGCCGTTCCTTCCGTTAGCTTTGCCTTCCCTTGCTTTCCCTTGCCTTTCTTTCCTTCCGTTACTCTTTCCTTGCCTTGCCGTGCATTGCCTAGCCTTGCGTTGTCGTGCCTTAGCCTTGTTTCCCCTTCCTGTGCCGTTCCTTCCGTTACACTTGCCTTGCCTTGCTTTGCCTTGCCTTCCTTTCCTTCCGTTACTCTTTCCTTGCCTAGCCGTGCATTGCCTAGCCTTGCGTTGTCGTGCATTAGCCTTGCCTCGCCTGACCGTGCCTTGCCTTGCGTTACCCTTTCCTTGCCTTGCCTTGCATTGCCTAGTCCTGAGTTGTCGTGCCTTAGCCTTGTTTCCGCTTACCGTGCCGTTCCTTCCTTTACCTTTGCCTTCCCTTGCCTTCCGTTACTCTTTGCTTGCCTTCCGTGCATTGCCTAGCCTTGCGTTGTCCTGCCTTAGCCTTGCCTCGCCTGACCGTGCCTTGCCTTGCCTTGCATTGCCTTGTCCTGCGTTGTCGTGCCTTAGCCTTGTTTCCCCTTACCGTGCCGTTCCTTCCGTTACCCTTGCCTTCCCTTGCTTTCCCTTGCCTTTCTTTCCTTCCGTTACTCTTTTTCCGTGCCGTTCCTTCCTTTACCTTTGCCTTCCCTTGCCTTCCTTGCCTTCCGTTACTCTTTGCTTGCCTTGCCTTGCGTTACCCTTTCCTTGCCTTGCCGTGCATTGCCTAGCCCTGCGTTGTCGTGCCTTAGCCTTGTTTCCCCTTACCGTGCCGTTCCTTC
Organism: Macrotis lagotis; assembly: GCF_037893015.1. Taxonomy (NCBI): domain Eukaryota; kingdom Metazoa; phylum Chordata; class Mammalia; order Peramelemorphia; family Peramelidae; genus Macrotis; species Macrotis lagotis. The sequence continues at coordinate 31,840 of NW_027422460.1, forward strand.
CGTTACCCTTGCCTTCCCTTGCTTTCCCTTGCCTTTCTTTCCTTCCGTTACTCTTTCCTTGCCTTGCCGAGCACTGCCTAGCCTTGCGTTGTCGTGCATTAGCCTTGCCTCGCCTGACCGTGCATTGCCTTGCGTTACCCTTTCCTTGCCTTGCCGTGCATTGCCTAGTCCTGCGTTGTCGTGCCTTAGGCTTGTTTCCCCGTACCGTGCCGTTCCTTCCGTTAGCCTTGCCTTCCCTTGCTTTCCCTTGCCTTTCTTTCCTTCCGTTACTCTTTCCTTGCCTAGCCGTGCACTGCCTAGCCGTGCGTTGTCGTGCCTTAGCCTTGTTTCCCCTTGCTGTGCCGTTCCTTCCGTTACACTTGCCTTGCCTTTCTTTGCCTTGCCTTCCTTTCCTTCCGTCACTCTTTCCTTGCCTAGCCGTGCATTGCCTAGCCTTGCGTTGTCGTGCATTAGCCTTGCCTCGCCTGACCGTGCCTTGCCTTGCGTTACCCTTTCCTTGCCTTGCCTTGCATTGCCTAGTCCTGAGTTGTCGTGCCTTAGCCTTGTTTCCGCTTACCGTGCCGTTCCTTCCTTTACCTTTGCCTTCCCTTGCCTTCCTTGCCTTCCGTTACTCTTTGCTTGCCTTCCGTGCATTGCCTAGCCTTGCGTTGTCCTGCCTTAGCCTTGCCTCGCCTGACCGTTCCTTGCCTTGCGTTACCCTTTCCTTGCCTTGCCGTGCATTGCCTAATCCTGCGTTGTCGTGCCTTAGCCTTGTTTCCCCTTACCGTGCCGTTCCTTCCGTTACCCTTCCCTTCCCTTGCTTTCCGTTGCCTTTCTTTCCTTCCGTTACTCTTTCCTTGCCTTGCCGAGCACTGCCTAGCCTTGCGTTGTCGTGCATTAGCCTTGCCTCGCCTGACCGTGCCTTGCCTTGCGTTATGCTTTCCTTGCCTTGCCGTGCACTGCCTAGACTTGCGTTGTCGTGCCTTAGCCTTGGCTCGCCTCACCGTGCCTTGCCTTGCGTTACCCTTTCCTTGCTTGGCCGTGCATTGCCTAGCCGTGCGTTGCCGTGCCTTACCCTTGTTTCCCCTTGCCGTGCCTTGCCTTTTGTTACACTTGCCTTGCCTTGCTTTGCCTTGCCTTCCTCTCCTTCCGTTACTCTTTCCTTGCCTAGCCGTGCATTGCCTAGCCTTGCGTTGTCGTGCATTAGCCTTGCCTCGCCTGACCGTGCCTTGCCTTGCGTTACCCTTTCTTTGCCTTGCCGTGCATTGCCTAGTCCTGCGTTGTCGTGCCTTAGCCTTGTTTCCCCTTACCGTGCCGTTCCTTCCGTTACCCTTGCCTTCCCTTGCTTTCCCTTGCCTTTCTTTCCTTCCGTTACTCTTTACTTACCTTCCGTGCATTGCCTAGCCTTGCGTTGTCGTGCCTTAGCCTTGCGTCGCCTGACCGTGCCTTGCCTTGCGTTACCCTTTCTTTGCCTTGCCGTGCATTGCCTAGTCCTGCGTTGTCGTGCCTTAGCCTTGTTTCCCCTTACCGTGCCGTTCCTTCCGTTAGCCTTGCCTTCCCTTGCTTTCCCTTGCCTTTCTTTCCTTCCGTTACTCTTTCCTTGCCTAGCCGTGCACTGCCTAGCCGTGCGTTGTCGTGCCTTAGCCTTGTTTCCCCTTGCTGTGCCGTTCCTTCCGTTACACTTGCCTTGCCTTTCTTTGCCTTGCCTTCCTTTCCGTCCGTCACTCTTTCCTTGCCTAGCCGTGCATTGCCTAGCCTTGCGTTGTCGTGCATTAGCCTTGCCTCGCCTGACCGTGCCTTGCCTTGCGTTACCCTTTCCTTGCCTTGCCTTGCATTGCCTAGTCCTGAGTTGTCGTGCCTTAGCCTTGTTTCCGCTTACCGTGCCGTTCCTTCCTTTACCTTTGCCTTCCCTTGCCTTCCTTGCCTTCCGTTACTCTTTGCTTGCCTTCCGTGCATTGCCTAGCCTTGCGTTGTCCTGCCTTAGCCTTGCCTCGCCTGACCGTGCCTTGCCTTGCGTTACCCTTTCCTTGCATTGCCGTGCATTGCCTAATCCTGCGTTGTCGTGCCTTAGCCTTGTTTCCCCTTACCGTGCCGTTCCTTCCGTTACCCTTGCCTTCCCTTGCTTTCCCTTGCCTTTCTTTCCTTCCGTTACTCTTTCCTTGCCTTGCCGAGCACTGCCTAGCCTTGCGTTGTCGTGCATTAGCCTTGCCTCGCCTGACCGTGCCTTGCCTTGCGTTATGCTTTCCTTACCTTGCCGTGCTTTGCCTAGCCCTGCATTGTCGTGCATTAGCCTTGCCTTTCCTCACCGTGCCTTGCCTTCCGTTACCCTTTCCTTGCTTGGCCGTGCATTGCCTAGCCGTGCGTTGCCGTGCCTTACCCTTGTTTCCCCTTGCCGTGCCTTGCCTTTTGTTACACTTGCCTTGCCTTGCTTTGCCTTGCCTTCCTCTCCTTCCGTTACTCTTTCCTTGCCTAGCCGTGCATTGCCTAGCCTTGCGTTGTCGTGCATTAGCCTTGCCTCTCCTGAACGTGCCTTGCCTTGCGTTACGCTTTCTTTGCCTTGCCGTGCATTGCCTAATCCTGCGTTGTCGTGCCTTAGCCTTGTTTCCCATTACCGTGCCGTTCCTTCCGTTACCCTTGCCTTCCCTTGCTGTCCCTTGCCTTTCTTTCCTTCCGTTACTCTTTCCTTGCCTTTCCGAGCACTGCCTAGCCTTGCGTTGTCGTGCCTTAGCCTTGCCTCGCCTGACCGTGCATTGCCTTGCGTTACTCTTTCCTTGCCTTGCCGTGCATTGCCTAGCCTTGCGTTGTCGTGCATTAGCCTTGCCTCGCCTGACCGTGCCTTGCCTTGCGTTACCCTTTCCTTGCCTTGCCGTGCATTGCCTAGCCGTGCTTTTTCGTGCATTAGCGTTGCCTCGCCTGACCGTGCATTGCCTTGCGTTACTCTTTCCTTGCCTTGCCGTGCATTGCCTAGCCTTGCGTTGTCGTGCATTAGCCTTGCCTCGCCTGACCGTGCCTTGCCTTGCGTTACCCTTTCCTTGCCTTGCCGTGCATTGCCTAGCCGTGCTTTTTCGTGCATTAGCGTTGCCTCGCCTGACCGTGCCTTGCCTTGCGTTACCCTTTCCTTGCCTTGCCGTGCACTGCCTAGCCTTGCGTTGTCGTGCCTTACCCTTGTTTCCCCTTGCCGTGCCGTGCCTTTTGTTACACTTGCCTTGCCTTGCATTACTTTGCCTTCCTTTCCTTCCGTTACTCTTTCCTTGCCTAGCCGTGCATTGCCTAGCCTTGCGTTGTCGTGCATTAGCCTTGCCTCGCCTGACCGTGCCTTGCCTTGCGTTACCCTTTCCTTCCCTTGCCGTGCATTGCCTAGCCGTGCGTTGTCTTGCCTTAGCCTTGTTTCCCCTTGCTGTGCCGTTTCTTCCGTTACACGTGCCTTGCCTTACTTTGCCTTGCCTTCCTTTCCTTCCCTTTCCTTGCCTAGCCGGGCACTGCCTAGCCGTGCGTTGTCGTGCCTTAGCCTTGTTTCCGCTTACCGTGCCGTTCCTTCCTTTACCTTTGCCTTCCCTTGCCTTCCTCTCCTTCCGTTACTCTTTCCTTGCCTAGCCGTGCATTGCCTAGCCTTGCGTTGTCGTGCCTTAGCCTTGCCTCGCCTGACCGTGCATTGCCTTGCGTTACTCTTTCCTTGCCTTGCCGTGCATTGCCTAGCCTTGCGTTGTCGTGCATTAGCCTTGCCTCGCCTGACCGTGCCTTGCCTTGCGTTACCCTTTCCTTGCCTTGCCGTGCATTGCCTAGCCGTGCTTTTTCGTGCATTAGCGTTGCCTCGCCTGACCGTGCCTTGCCTTGCGTTACCCTTTCCTTGCCTTGCCTTGCATTGCCTAGTCCTGAGTTGTCGTGCCTTAGCCTTGTTTCCGCTTACCGTGCCGTTCCTTCCTTTACCTTTGCCTTCCCTTGCCTTCCTTGCCTTCCGTTACTCTTTGCTTGCCTTCCGTGCATTGCCTAGCCTTGCGTTGTCCTGCCTTAGCCTTGCCTCGCCTGACCGTGCCTTGCCTTGCGTTACCCTTTCCTTGCCTTGCCGTGCATTGCCTAATCCTGCGTTGTCGTGCCTTAGCCTTGTTTCCCCTTACCGTGCCGTTCCTTCCGTTACCCTTGCCTTCCCTTGCTTTCCCTTGCCTTTCTTTCCTTCCCTTACTCTTTCCTTGCCTTGCCGAGCACTGCCTAGCCTTGTGTTGTCGTGCATTAGCCTTGCCTCGCCTGACCGTGTCTTGCTTTGCGTTATGTTTTCCTTGCCTTGCCGTGCATTGCCTAGCCCTTCATTGTCGTGCATTAGCCTTGCCTTTCCTCACCGTGCCTTGCCTTGCATTATCCTTTCCTTGCTTGGCCGTGCATTGCCTAGCCGTGCGTTGCCGTGCCTTACCCTTGTTTCCCCTTGCCGTGCCTTGCCTTTTATTACACTTGCCTTGCCTTGCTTTGCCTTGCCTTCCTCTACTTCCGTTACTCTTTCCTTGCCTAGCCGTGCATTGCCTTGCGTTACCCTTTCCTTGCCTTGCCGTGCATTGCCTAGCCTTGCGTTGTCGTGCATTAGCCTTGCCTCGCCTGACCGTGCCTTGCCTTGCGTTACCCTTTCCTTGCCTTGCCGTGCATTGCCTAGCCGTGCTTTTTCGTGCATTAGCGTTGCCTCGCCTGACCGTGCCTTGCCTTGCGTTACCCTTTCCTTGCCTTGCCGTGCATTGCCTAGTCCTGCGTTGTCGTGCCTTAGGCTTGTTTCCCCTTAACGTGCCGTTCCGTCCGTTGCCCTTGCCTTCCCTTGCTTTCCCTTGCCTTCCTTGCCTTCCGTTACTCTTTACTTACCTTCCGTGCATTGCCTAGCCTTGCGTTGTCGTGCCTTAGCCTTGCGTCGCCTGACCGTGCCTTGCCTTGCGTTACCCTTTCTTTGCCTTGCGTGCATTGCCTAGTCCTGCGTTGTCGTGCCTTAGCCTTGTTTCCCCGTACCGTGCCGTTCCTTCCGTTAGCCTTGCCTTCCCTTGCTTTCCCTTGCCTTTCTTTCCTTCCGTTACTCTTTCCTTGCCTAGCCGTGCACTGCCTAGCCGTGCGTTGTCGTGCCTTAGCCTTGTTTCCCCTTGCTGTGCCGTTCCTTCCGTTAAACTTGCCTTGCCTTTCTTTGCCTTGCCTTCCTTTCCTTCCGTTACTCTTTCCTTGCCTAGCTGTGCACTGCCTAGCCTTGCGTTGTCGTGCATTAGCCTTCCCTTGCCTCACCGTACTTTGCCTTGCGTTACCCTTTCCTTGCCTTGCCGTGCACTGCCTAGCCTTGCGTTGTCGTGCCTTACCCTTGTTTCCCCTTGCCGTGCCGTGCCTTTTGTTACACTTGCCTTGCCTTGCATTGCTTTGCCTTCCTTTCCTTCCGTTACTCTTTCCTTGCCTAGCCGTGCATTGCCTAGCCTTGCGTTGTCGTGCATTAGCCTTGCCTCGCCTGACCATGCCTTGCCTTGCGTTACCCTTTCCTTCCCTTGCCGTGCATTGCCTAGCCGTGCGTTGTCTTGCCTTAGCCTTGTTTCCCCTTGCTGTGCCGTTTGTTCCTTTACACGTGCCTTGCCTTACTTTGCCTTGCCTTCCTTTCCTTCCCTTTCCTTGCCTAGCCGTGCACTGCCTAGCCGTGCGTTGTCGTGCCTTAGCCTTGTTTCCGCTTACCGTGCCGTTCCTTCCTTTACCTTTGCCTTCCCTTGCCTTCCTTGCCTTCCGTTACTCTTTGCTTGCCTTCCGTGCATTGCCTAGCCTTGCGTTGTCCTGCCTTAGCCTTGCCTCGCCTAACCGTGCCTTGCCTTGCGTTACCCTTTCCTTGCCTTGCCGTGCATTGCCTAGTCCTGCGTTGTCGTGCCTTAGCCTTGTTTCCCCGTACCGTGCCGTTCCTTCCGTTAGCCTTGCCTTCCCTTGCTTTCCCTTGCCTTTCTTTCCTTCCGTTACTCTTTCCTTGCCTAGCCGTGCACTGCCTAGCCGTGCGTTGTCGTGCCTTAGCCTTGTTTCCCCTTGCTGTGCCGTTCCTTCCGTTACACTTGCCTTGCCTTTCTTTGCCTTGCCTTCCTTTCCTTCCGTTACTCTTTCCTTGCCTAGCTGTGCACTGCCTAGCCTTGCGTTGTCGTGCATTAGCCTTCCCTTGCCTCACCGTACTTTGCCTTGCGTTACCCTTTCCTTGCCTTGCCGTGCACTGCCTAGCCTTGGGTTGTCGTGCCTTACCCTTGTTTCCCCTTGCCGTGCCGTGCCTTTTGTTACACTTGCCTTGCCTTGCAATGCTTTGCCTTCCTTTCCTTCCGTTACTCTTTCCTTGCCTAGCCGTGCATTGCCTAGCCTTGCGTTGTCGTGCATTAGCCTTGCCTCGCCTGACCGTGCCTTGCCTTGCGTTACCCTATCCTTCCCTTGCCGTGCATTGCCTAGCCGTGCGTTGTCTTGCCTTAGCCTTGTTTCCCCTTGCTGTGCCGTTTCTTCCGTTACACGTGCCTTGCCTTACTTTGCCTTGCCTTCCTTTCCTTCCCTTTCCTTGCCTTGCCGTGCATTGCCTAGCCCTGCATTGTCGTGCATTAGCCTTGCCTTTCCTCACCGTGCCTTGCCTTGCGTTACGCTTTCCTTGCTTGGCCGTGCATTGCCTAGCCGTGCGTTGCCGTGCCTTACCCTTGTTTCCCCTTGCCGTGCCTTGCCTTTTGTTACACTTGCCTTGCCTTGCTTTGCCTTGCCTTCCTCTCCTTCCGTTACTCTTTCCTTGCCTAGCCGTGCATTGCCTAGCCTTGCGTTGTCGTGCCTTAGCCTTGCCTCGCCTGACCGTGCATTGCCTTGCGTTACTCTTTCCTTGCCTTGCCGTGCATTGCCTAGCCTTGCGTTGTCGTGCATTAGCCTTGCCTCGCCTGACCGTGCCTTGCCTTGCGTTACCCTTTCCTTGCCTTGCCGTGCATTGCCTAGCCGTGCTTTTTCGTGCATTAGCGTTGCCTCGCCTGACCGTGCCTTGCCTTGCGTTACCCTTTCCTTGCCTTGCCGTGCATTGCCTAGTCCTGCGTTATCGTGCCTTAGGCTTGTTTCCCCTTAACGTGCCGTTCCGTCCGTTGCCCTTGCCTACCCTTGCTTTCCCTTGCCTTCCTTGCCTTCCGTTACTCTTTACTTACCTTCCGTGCATTGCCTAGCCTTGCGTTGTCGTGCCTTAGCCTTGCGTCGCCTGACCGTGCCTTGCCTTGCTTTACCCTTTCTTTGCCTTGCCGTGCATTGCCTAGTCCTGCGTTGTCGTGCCTTAGCCTTGTTTCCCCGTACCGTGCCGTTCCTTCCGTTAGCCTTGCCTTCCCTTTCTTTCCCTTGCCTTTCTTTCCTTCCGTTACTCTTTCCTTGCCTAGCCGTGCACTGCCTAGCCGTGCGTTGTCGTGCCTTAGCCTTGTTTCCCCTTGCTGTGCCGTTCCTTCCGTTACACTTGCCTTGCCTTTCTTTGCCTTGCCTTCCTTTCCTTCCGTTACTCTTTCCTTGCCTAGCCGTGCACTGCTTAGCCTTGCGTTGTCGTGCATTAGCCTTCCCTTGCCTCACCGTACCTTGCCTTGCGTTACCCTTTCCTTGCCTTGCCGTGCACTGCCTAGCCTTGCGTTGTCCTGCCTTACCCTTGTTTCCCCTTGCCGTGCCGTGCCTTTTGTTGCACTTGCCTTGCCTTGCTTTGCTTTGCCTTCCTTTCCTTCCGTTACTCTTTCCTTGCCTAGCCGTGAATTGCCTAGCCTTGCGTTGTCGTGCATTAGCCTTGCCTCGCCTGACCGTGCCTTGCCTTGCGTTACCCTTTCCTTCCCTTGCCGTGCATTGCCTAGCCGTGCGTTGTCTTGCCTTAGCCTTGTTTCCCCTTGCTGTGCCGTTTCTTCCGTTACACTTGCCTTGCCTTACTTTGCCTTGCCTTCCTTTCCTTCCGTTACTCTTTCCTTGCCTAGCCGTGCACTGCCTAGACTTGCGTTGTCGTGCCTTAGCCTTGGCTCGCCTGACCGTGCCTTGCCTTGCGTTACCCTTTCCTTGCTTGGCCGTGCATTGCCTAGCCGTGCGTTGCCGTGCCTTACCCTTGTTTCCCCTTGCCGTGCCTTGCCTTTTGTTACACTTGCCTTGCCTTGCTTTGCCTTGCCTTCCTCTCCTTCCGTTACTCTTTCCTTGCCTTGCCGAGCACTGCCTAGCCTTGCGTTGTCGTGCATTAGCCTTGCCTCGCCTGACCGTGCCTTGCCTTGCGTTATGCTTTCCTTGCCTTGCCGTGCATTGCCTAGCCCTGCATTGTCGTGCATTAGCCTTGCCTTTCCTCACCGTGCCTTGCCTTGCGTTACCCTTTCCTTGCTTGGCCGTGCATTGCCTAGACGTGCGTTGCCGTGCCTTACCCTTGTTTCCCCTTGCCGTGCCTTGCCTTTTGTTACACTTGCCTTGCCTTGCTTTGCCTTGCCTTCCTCTCCTTCCGTTACTCTTTCCTTGCCTAGCCGTGCATTGCCTAGCCTTGCGTTGTCGTGCATTAGCCTTGCCTCGCCTGACCGTGCCTTGCCTTGCGTTACCCTTTCTTTGCCTTGCCGTGCATTGCCTAGTCCTGCGTTGTCGTGCCTTAGCCTTGTTTCCCCTTACCGTGCCGTTCCTTCCGTTACCCTTGCCTTCCCTTGCTTTCCCTTGCCCTTTCTTTCCTTCCGTTACTCTTTCCTTGCCTTGCCGAGCACTGCCTAGCCTTGCGTTGTCGTGCATTAGCCTTGCCTCGCCTGACCGTGCATTGCCTTGCGTTACCCTTTCCTTGCCTTACCGTGCATTGCCTAGTCCTGCGTTGTCGTGCCTTAGGCTTGTTTCCCCTTAACGTGCCGTTCCGTCCGTTGCCCTTGCCTACCCTTGCTTTCCCTTGCCTTCCTTGCCTTCCGTTACTCTTTACTTACCTTCCGTGCATTTCCTAGCCTTGCGTTGTCGTGCCTTAGCCTTGCGTCGCCTGACCGTGCCTTGCCTTGCGTTACCCTTTCTTTGCCTTGCCGTGCATTGCCTAGTCCTGCGTTGTCGTGCCTTAGCCTTGTTTCCCCGTACCGTGCCGTTCCTTCCGTTAGCCTTGCCTTCCCTTGCTTTCCCTTGCCTTTCTTTCCTTCCGTTACTCTTTCCTTGCCTAGCCGTGCACTGCCTAGCCGTGCGTTGTCGTGCCTTAGCCTTGTTTCCCCTTGCTGTGCCGTTCCTTCCGTTACACTTGCCTTGCCTTTCTTTGCCTTGCCTTCCTTTCCTTCCGTTACTCTTTCCTTGCCTAGCCGTGCATTGCCTAGCCTTGCGTTGTCGTGCAGTAGCCTTGCCTCGCTTGACCGTGCCTTGCCTTGCGTTACCCTTTCCTTGCCTTGCCTTGCATTGCCTAGTCCTGAGTTGTCGTGCCTTAGCCTTGTTTCCGCTTACCGTGCCGTTCCTTCCTTTACCTTTGCCCTCCCTTGCCTTCCTTGCCTTCCGTTACTCTTTGCTTGCCTTCCGTGCATTGCCTAGCCTTGCGTTGTCCTGCCTTAGCCTTCCCTCGCCTGACCGTGCCTTGCCTTGCGTTACCCTTTCCTTGCCTTGCCGTGCATTGCCTAATCCTGCGTTGTCGTGCCTTAGCCTTGTTTCCCCTTACCGTGCCGTTCCTTCCGTTACCCTTGCCTTCCCTTGCTTTCCCTTGCCTTTCTTTCCTTCCGTTACTCTTTCCTTGCCTTGCCGAGCACTGCCTAGCCTTGCGTTGTCGTGCCTTAGCCTTGCCTCGCCTGACCGTGCCTTGCCTTGCGTTACTCTTTCCTTGCCTTGCCGTGCATTGCCTAGCCTTGCGTTGTCGTGCATTAGCCTTGCCTCGCCTGACCGTGCCTTGCCTTGCGTTACCCTTTCCTTGCCTTGCCGTGCATTGCCTAGCCGTGCTTCTCTGTCGTGCCTTAGCCTTGCCTCGCCTGACCGTGCATTGCCTTGCGTTACTCTTTCCTTGCCTTGCCGTGCATTGCCTAGCCTTGCGTTGTCGTGCATTAGCCTTGCCTCGCCTGACAGTGCCTTGCCTTGCGTTACCCTTTCCTTGCCTTGCCGTGCATTGCCTAGCCGTGCGTTGTCGTGCATTAGCCTTGCCTCGCCTGACCGTGCCTTGCCTTGCGTTACCCTTTCCTTGCCTTGCCGTGCACTGCCTAGCCTTGCGTTGTCGTGCCTTACCCTTGTTTCCCCTTGCCGTGCCGTGCCTTTTGTTACACTTGCCTTGCCTTGCTTTGCCTTGCCTTCCTTTCCTTCTGTTACTCTTTCCTTGCCTAGCCGTGCATTGCCTAGCCTTGCGTTGTCGTGCCTTAGCCTTGCCTCGCCTGACCGTGCCTTGCCTTGCGTTACCCTTTCCTTCCCTTGCCGTGCATTGCCTAGCCGTGCGTTGTCTTGCCTTAGCCTTGTTTCCCCTTGCTGTGCCGTTTCTTCCGTTACACGTGCCTTGCCTTACTTTGCCTTGCCTTCCTTTCCTTCCCTTTCCTTGCCTAGCCGGGCACTGCCTAGCCGTGCGTTGTCGTGCCTTAGCCTTGTTTCCGCTTACCGTGCCGTTCCTTCCTTTACCTTTGCCTTCCCTTGCCTTCCTCTCCTTCCGTTACTCTTTCCTTGCCTAGCCGTGCATTGCCTAGCCTTGCGTTGTCGTGCCTTAGCCTTGCCTCGCCTGACCGTGCATTGCCTTGCGTTACTCTTTCCTTGCCTTGCCGTGCATTGCCTAGCCTTGCGTTGTCGTGCATTAGCCTTGCCTCGCCTGACCGTGCCTTGCCTTGCGTTACCCTTTCCTTGCCTTGCCGTGCATTGCCTAGCCGTGCTTTTTCGTGCATTAGCGTTGCCTCGCCTGACCGTGCCTTGCCTTGCGTTACCCTTTCCTTGCCTTGCCTTGCATTGCCTAGTCCTGAGTTGTCGTGCCTTAGCCTTGTTTCCGCTTACCGTGCCGTTCCTTCCTTTACCTTTGCCTTCCCTTGCCTTCCTTGCCTTCCGTTACTCTTTGCTTGCCTTCCGTGCATTGCCTAGCCTTGCGTTGTCCTGCCTTAGCCTTGCCTCGCCTGACCGTGCCTTGCCTTGCGTTACCCTTTCCTTGCCTTGCCGTGCATTGCCTAATCCTGCGTTGTCGTGCCTTAGCCTTGTTTCCCCTTACCGTGCCGTTCCTTCCGTTACCCTTGCCTTCCCTTGCTTTCCCTTGCCTTTCTTTCCTTCCCTTACTCTTTCCTTGCCTTGCCGAGCACTGCCTAGCCTTGTGTTGTCGTGCATTAGCCTTGCCTCGCCTGACCGTGTCTTGCTTTGCGTTATGTTTTCCTTGCCTTGCCGTGCATTGCCTAGCCCTGCATTGTCGTGCATTAGCCTTGCCTTTCCTCACCGTGCCTTGCCTTGCGTTACCCTTTCCTTGCTTGGCCGTGCATTGCCTAGCCGTGCGTTGCCGTGCCTTACCCTTGTTTCCCCTTGCCGTGCCTTGCCTTTTGTTACACTTGCCTTGCCTTGCTTTGCCTTGCCTTCCTCTCCTTCCGTTACTCTTTCCTTGCCTAGCCGTGCATTGCCTTGCGTTACCCTTTCCTTGCCTTGCCGTGCATTGCCTAGCCGTGCGTTGTCGTGCATTAGCCTTGCCTCGCCTGACCGTGCCTTGCCTTGCGTTACCCTTTCCTTGCCTTGCCGTGCATTGCCTAGCCGTGCTTTTTCGTGCATTAGCGTTGCCTCGCCTGACCGTGCCTTGCCTTGCGTTACCCTTTCCTTGCCTTGCCGTGCATTGCCTAGTCCTGCGTTGTCGTGCCTTAGGCTTGTTTCCCCTTAACGTGCCGTTCCGTCCGTTGCCCTTGCCTACCCTTGGTTTCCCTTGCCTTCCTTGCCTTCCGTTACTCTTTACTTACCTTCCGTGCATTGCCTAGCCTTGCGTTGTCGTGCCTTAGCCTTGCGTCGCCTGACCGTGCCTTGCCTTGCGTTACCCTTTCTTTGCCTTGCGTGCATTGCCTAGTCCTGCGTTGTCGTGCCTTAGCCTTGTTTCCCCGTACCGTGCCGTTCCTTCCGTTAGCCTTGCCTTCCCTTGCTTTCCCTTGCCTTTCTTTCCTTCCGTTACTCTTTCCTTGCCTAGCCGTGCACTGCCTAGCCGTGCGTTGTCGTGCCTTAGCCTTGTTTCCCCTTCCTGTGCCGTTCCTTCCGTTAAACTTGCCTTGCCTTTCTTTGCCTTGCCTTCCTTTCCTTCCGTTACTCTTTCCTTGCCTAGCTGTGCACTGCCTAGCCTTGCGTTGTCGTGCATTAGCCTTCCCTTGCCTCACCGTACTTTGCCTTGCGTTACCCTTTCCTTGCCTTGCCGTGCACTGCCTAGCCTTGCGTTGTCGTGCCTTACCCTTGTTTCCCCTTGCCGTGCCGTGCCTTTTGTTACACTTGCCTTGCCTTGCATTGCTTTGCCTTCCTTTCCTTCCGTTACTCTTTCCTTGCCTAGCCGTGCACTGCCTAGCCTTGCGTTGTCGTGCATTAGCCTTGCCTCGCCTGACCGTGCCTTGCCTTGCGTTACCCTTTCCTTCCCTTGCCGTGCATTGCCTAGCCGTGCGTTGTCTTGCCTTAGCCTTGTTTCCCCTTGCTGTGCCGTTTGTTCCGTTACACGTGCCTTGCCTTACTTTGCCTTGCCTTCCTTTCCTTCCCTTTCCTTGCCTAGCCGTGCACTGCCTAGCCGTGCGTTGTCGTGCCTTAGCCTTGTTTCCGCTTACCGTGCCGTTCCTTCCTTTACCTTTGCCTTCCCTTGCCTTCCTTGCCTTCCGTTACTCTTTGCTTGCCTTCCGTGCATTGCCTAGCCTTGCGTTGTCCTGCCTTAGCCTTGCCTCGCCTGACCGTGCCTTGCCTTGCGTTACCCTTTCCTTGCCTTGCCGTGCATTGCCTAGTCCTGCGTTGTCGTGCCTTAGCCTTGTTTCCCCGTACCGTGCCGTTCCTTCCGTTAGCCTTGCCTTCCCTTGCTTTCCCTTGCCTTTCTTTCCTTCCGTTACTCTTTCCTTGCCTAGCCGTGCACTGCCTAGCCGTGCGTTGTCGTGCCTTAGCCTTGTTTCCCCTTGCTGTGCCGTTCCTTCCGTTACACTTGCCTTGCCTTTCTTTGCCTTGCCTTCCTTTCCTTCCGTTACTCTTTCCTTGCCTAGCCGTGCACTGCCTAGCCTTGCGTTGTCGTGCATTAGCCTTCCCTTGCCTCACCGTACCTTGCCTTGCGTTACCCTTTCCTTGCCTTGCCGTGCACTGCCTAGCCTTGCGTTGTCGTGCCTTACCCTTGTTTCCCCTTGCTGTGCCGTTCCTTCCGTTACACTTGCCTTGCCTTGCTTTGCCTTGCCTTCCTCTCCTTCCGTTACTCTTTCCTTGCCTAGCCGTGCATTGCCTAGCCTTGCGTTGTCGTGCATTAGCCTTGCCTCGCCTGACCGTGCCTTGCCTTGCGTTACCCTTTCCTTGCCTTGCCGTGCATTGCCTAGCCGTGCTTTTTCGTGCATTAGCGTTGCCTCGCCTGACCGTGCCTTGCCTTGCGTTACCCTTTCCTTGCCTTGCCGTGCACTGCCTAGCCTTGCGTTGTCGTGCCTTACCCTTGTTTCCCCTTGCCGTGCCGTGCCTTTTGTTACACTTGCCTTGCCTTGCATTACTTTGCCTTCCTCTCCTTCCGTTACTCTTTCCTTGCCTAGCCGTGCATTGCCTAGCCTTGCGTTGTCGTGCATTAGCCTTGCCTCGCCTGACCGTGCCTTGCCTTGCGTTACCCTTTCCTTCCCTTGCCGTGCATTGCCTAGCCGTGCGTTGTCTTGCCTTAGCCTTGTTTCCCCTTGCTGTGCCGTTTCTTCCGTTACACGTGCCTTGCCTTACTTTGCCTTGCCTTCCTTTCCTTCCCTTTCCTTGCCTAGCCGGGCACTGCCTAGCCGTGCGTTGTCGTGCCTTAGCCTTGTTTCCGCTTACCGTGCCGTTCCTTCCTTTACCTTTGCCTTCCCTTGCCTTCCTCTCCTTCCGTTACTCTTTCCTTGCCTAGCCGTGCATTGCCTAGCCTTGCGTTGTCGTGCCTTAGCCTTGCCTCGCCTGACCGTGCATTGCCTTGCGTTACTCTTTCCTTGCCTTGCCGTGCATTGCCTAGCCTTGCGTTGTCGTGCATTAGCCTTGCCTCGCCTGACCGTGCCTTGCCTTGCGTTACCCTTTCCTTGCCTTGCCGTGCATTGCCTAGCCGTGCTTTTTCGTGCATTAGCGTTGCCTCGCCTGACCGTGCCTTGCCTTGCGTTACCCTTTCCTTGCCTTGCCTTGCATTGCCTAGTCCTGAGTTGTCGTGCCTTAGCCTTGTTTCCGCTTACCGTGCCGTTCCTTCCTTTACCTTTGCCTTCCCTTGCCTTCCTTGCCTTCCGTTACTCTTTGCTTGCCTTCCGTGCATTGCCTAGCCTTGCGTTGTCCTGCCTTAGCCTTGCCTCGCCTGACCGTGCCTTGCCTTGCGTTACCCTTTCCTTGCCTTGCCGTGCATTGCCTAATCCTGCGTTGTCGTGCCTTAGCCTTGTTTCCCCTTACCGTGCCGTTCCTTCCGTTACCCTTGCCTTCCCTTGCTTTCCCTTGCCTTTCTTTCCTTCCCTTACTCTTTCCTTGCCTTGCCGAGCACTGCCTAGCCTTGTGTTGTCGTGCATTAGCCTTGCCTCGCCTGACCGTGTCTTGCTTTGCGTTATGTTTTCCTTGCCTTGCCGTGCATTGCCTAGCCCTGCATTGTCGTGCATTAGCCTTGCCTTTCCTCACCGTGCCTTGCCTTGCGTTACCATTTCCTTGCTTGGCCGTGCATTGCCTAGCCGTGCGTTGCCGTGCCTTACCCTTGTTTCCCCTTGCCGTGCCTTGCCTTTTATTACACTTGCCTTGCCTTGCTTTGCCTTGCCTTCCTCTCCTTCCGTTACTCTTTCCTTGCCTAGCCGTGCATTGCCTTCCTTTCCTTCCGTTACCCTTTCCTTGCCTTGCCGTGCATTGCCTAGCCTTGCGTTGTCGTGCATTAGCCTTGCCTCGCCTGACCGTGCCTTGCCTTGCGTTACCCTTTCCTTGCCTTGCCGTGCATTGCCTAGCCGTGCTTTTTCGTGCATTAGCGTTGCCTCGCCTGACCGTGCCTTGCCTTGCGTTACCCTTTCCTTGCCTTGCCGTGCATTGCCTAGTCCTGCGTTGTCGTGCCTTAGGCTTGTTTCCCCTTAACGTGCCGTTCCGTCCGTTGCCCTTGCCTTCCCTTGCTTTCCCTTGCCTTCCTTGCCTTCCGTTACTCTTTACTTACCTTCCGTGCATTGCCTAGCCTTGCGTTGTCGTGCCTTAGCCTTGCGTCGCCTGACCGTGCCTTGCCTTGCGTTACCCTTTCTTTGCCTTGCGTGCATTGCCTAGTCCTGCGTTGTCGTGCCTTAGCCTTGTTTCCCCGTACCGTGCCGTTCCTTCCGTTAGCCTTGCCTTCCCTTGCTTTCCCTTGCCTTTCTTTCCTTCCGTTACTCTTTCCTTGCCTAGCCGTGCACTGCCTAGCCGTGCGTTGTCGTGCCTTAGCCTTGTTTCCCCTTCCTGTGCCGTTCCTTCCGTTAAACTTGCCTTGCCTTTCTTTGCCTTGCCTTCCTTTCCTTCCGTTACTCTTTCCTTGCCTAGCTGTGCACTGCCTAGCCTTGCGTTGTCGTGCATTAGCCTTCCCTTGCCTCACCGTACTTTGCCTTGCGTTACCCTTTCCTTGCCTTGCCGTGCACTGCCTAGCCTTGCGTTGTCGTGCCTTACCCTTGTTTCCCCTTGCCGTGCCGTGCCTTTTGTTACACTTGCCTTGCCTTGCATTGCTTTGCCTTCCTTTCCTTCCGTTACTCTTTCCTTGCCTAGCCGTGCATTGCCTAGCCTTGCGTTGTCGTGCATTAGCCTTGCCTCGCCTGACCATGCCTTGCCTTGCGTTACCCTTTCCTTGCCTTGCCGTGCATTGCCTAGCCGTGCGTTGTCTTGCCTTAGCCTTGTTTCCCCTTGCTGTGCCGTTTGTTCCGTTACACGTGCCTTGCCTTACTTTGCCTTGCCTTCCTTTCCTTCCCTTTCCTTGCCTAGCCGTGCACTGCCTAGCCGTGCGTTGTCGTGCCTTAGCCTTGTTTCCGCTTACCGTGCCGTTCCTTCCTTTACCTTTGCCTTCCCTTGCCTTCCTTGCCTTCCGTTACTCTTTGCTTGCCTTCCGTGCATTGCCTAGCCTTGCGTTGTCCTGCCTTAGCCTTGCCTCGCCTGACCGTGCCTTGCCTTGCGTTACCCTTTCCTTGCCTTCCGTGCATTGCTTAGCCTTGTTTCCCCGTACCGTGCCGTTCCTTCCGTTAGCCTTGCCTTCCCTTGCTTTCCCTTGCCTTTCTTTCCTTCCGTTACTCTTTCCTTGCCTAGCCGTGCACTGCCTAGCCGTGCGTTGTCGTGCCTTAGCCTTGTTTCCCCTTGCTGTGCCGTTCCTTCCGTTACACTTGCCTTGCCTTTCTTTGCCTTGCCTTCCTTTCCTTCCGTTACTCTTTCCTTGCCTAGCTGTGCACTGCCTAGCCTTGCGTTGTCGTGCATTAGCCTTCCCTTGCCTCACCGTACCTTGCCTTGCGTTACCCTTTCCTTGCCTTGCCGTGCACTGCCTAGCCTTGCGTTGTCGTGCCTTACCCTTGTTTCCCCTTGCCGTGCCGTGCCTTTTGTTACACTTGCCTTGCCTTGCAATGCTTTGCCTTCCTTTCCTTCCGTTACTCTTTCCTTGCCTAGCCGTGCATTGCCTAGCCTTGCGTTGTCGTGCATTAGCCTTGCCTCGCCTGACCGTGCCTTGCCTTGCGTTACCCTATCCTTCCCTTGCCGTGCATTGCCTAGCCGTGCGTTGTCTTGCCTTAGCCTTGTTTCCCCTTGCTGTGCCGTTTCTTCCGTTACACGTGCCTTGCCTTACTTTGCCTTGCCTTCCTTTCCTTCCCTTTCCTTGCCTTGCCGTGCATTGCCTAGCCCTGCATTGTCGTGCATTAGCCTTGCCTTTCCTCACCGTGCCTTGCCTTGCGTTACGCTTTCCTTGCTTGGCCGTGCATTGCCTAGCCGTGCGTTGCCGTGCCTTACCCTTGTTTCCCCTTGCCGTGCCTTGCCTTTTGTTACACTTGCCTTGCCTTGCTTTGCCTTGCCTTCCTCTCCTTCCGTTACTCTTTCCTTGCCTAGCCGTGCATTGCCTAGCCTTGCGTTGTCGTGCCTTAGCCTTGCCTCGCCTGACCGTGCATTGCCTTGCGTTACTCTTTCCTTGCCTTGCCGTGCATTGCCTAGCCTTGCGTTGTCGTGCATTAGCCTTGCCTCGCCTGACCGTGCCTTGCCTTGCGTTACCCTTTCCTTGCCTTGCCGTGCATTGCCTAGCCGTGCTTTTTCGTGCATTAGCGTTGCCTCGCCTGACCGTGCCTTGCCTTGCGTTACCCTTTCCTTGCCTTGCCGTGCATTGCCTAGTCCTGCGTTGTCGTGCCTTAGGCTTGTTTCCCCTTAACGTGCCGTTCCGTCCGTTGCCCTTGCCTACCCTTGCTTTCCCTTGCCTTCCTTGCCTTCCGTTACTCTTTACTTACCTTCCGTGCATTGCCTAGCCTTGCGTTGTCGTGCCTTAGCCTTGCGTCGCCTGACCGTGCCTTGCCTTGCTTTACCCTTTCTTTGCCTTGCCGTGCATTGCCTAGTCCTGCGTTGTCGTGCCTTAGCCTTGTTTCCCCGTACCGTGCCGTTCCTTCCGTTAGCCTTGCCTTCCCTTTCTTTCCCTTGCCTTTCTTTCCTTCCGTTACTCTTTCCTTGCCTAGCCGTGCACTGCCTAGCCGTGCGTTGTCGTGCCTTAGCCTTGTTTCCCCTTGCTGTGCCGTTCCTTCCGTTACACTTGCCTTGCCTTGCTTTGCCTTGCCTTCCTTTCCTTCCGTTACTCTTTCCTTGCCTAGCTGTGCACTGCCTAGCCTTGCGTTGTCGTGCATTAGCCTTCCCTTGCCTCACCGTACCTTGCCTTGCGTTACCCTTTCCTTGCCTTGCCGTGCACTGCCTAGCCTTGCGTTGTCGTGCCTTACCCTTGTTTCCCCTTGCCGTGCCGTGCCTTTTGTTGCACTTGCCTTGCCTTGCTTTGCTTTGCCTTCCTTTCCTTCCGTTACTCTTTCCTTGCCTAGCCGTGCATTGCCTAGCCTTGCGTTGTCGTGCATTAGCCTTGCCTCGCCTGACCGTGCCTTGCCTTGCGTTACCCTTTCCTTGCCTGGCCGTGCATTGCCTAGCCGTGCGTTGCCGTGCCTTACCCTTGTTTCCCCTTGCCGTGCCTTGCCTTTTGTTACACTTGCCTTGCCTTGCTTTGCCTTGCCTTCCTCTCCTTCCGTTACTCTTTCCTTGCCTAGCCGTGCATTGCCTAGCCTTGCGTTGTCGTGCATTAGCCTTGCCTCGCCTGACCGTGCCTTGCCTTGCGTTACCCTTTCCTTGCCTTGCCGTGCATTGCCTAGCCGTGCGTTGTCGTGCCTTAGCCTTGTTTCCCCTTACCGTGCCGTTCCTTCCGTTACCCTTGCCTTCCCTTGCTTTCCCTTGCCTTTCTTTCCTTCCGTTACTCTTTCCTTGCCTTGCCGAGCACTGCCTAGCCTTGCGTTGTCGTGCATTAGCCTTGCCTCGCCTGACCGTGCCTTGCCTTGCGTTACCCTTTCCTTGCCTTGCCGTGCATTGCCTAGCCTTGCATTGTCGTGCATTAGCCTTGCCTTTCCTCACCGTGCCTTGCCTTGCGTTACCCTTTCCTTGCTTGGCCGTGCATTGCCTAGACGTGCGTTGCCGTGCCTTACCCTTGTTTCCCCTTGCCGTGCCTTGCCTTTTGTTACACTTGCCTTGCCTTGCTTTGCCTTGCCTTCCTCTCCTTCCGTTACTCTTTCCTTGCCTAGCCGTGCATTGCCTAGCCTTGCGTTGTCGTGCATTAGCCTTGCCTCGCCTGACCGTGCCTTGCCTTGCGTTACCCTTTCTTTGCCTTGCCGTGCATTGCCTAGTCCTGCGTTGTCGTGCCTTAGCCTTGTTTCCCCTTACCGTGCCGTTCCTTCCGTTACCCTTGCCTTCCCTTGCTTTCCCTTGCCTTTCTTTCCTTCCGTTACTCTTTCCTTGCCTTGCCGAGCACTGCCTAGCCTTGCGTTGTCCTGCCTTAGCCTTGCCTCGCCTGACCGTGCCTTGCCTTGCGTTACCCTTTCCTTGCCTTGCCGTGCATTGCCTAATCCTGCGTTGTCGTGCCTTAGCCTTGTTTCCCCTTACCGTGCCGTTCCTTCCGTTACCCTTGCCTTCCCTTGCTTTCCCTTGCCTTTCTTTCCTTCCGTTACTCTTTCCTTGCCTTGCCGAGCACTGCCTAGCCTTGCGTTGTCGTGCATTAGCCTTGCCTCGCCTGACCGTGCCTTGCCTTGCGTTACCCTTTCCTTGCCTTGCCGTGCATTGCCTAGCCTTGCGTTGTCGTGCATTAGCCTTGCCTCGCCTGACCGTGCCTTGCCTTGCGTTACCCTTTCCTTCCCTTGCCGTGCATTGCCTAGCCGTGCTTTTTCGTGCATTAGCGTTGCCTCGCCTGACCGTGCCTTGCCTTGCGTTACCCTTTCCTTGCCTTGCCGTGCATTGCCTAGTCCTGCGTTGTCGTGCCTTAGGCTTGTTTCCCCTTAACGTGCCGTTCCGTCCGTTGCCCTTGCCTACCCTTGCTTTCCCTTGCCTTCCTTGCCTTCCGTTACTCTTTACTTACCTTCCGTGCATTGCCTAGCCTTGCGTTGTCGTGCCTTAGCCTTGCGTCGCCTGACCGTGCCTTGCCTTGCGTTACCCTTTCTTTGCCTTGCCGTGCATTGCCTAGTCCTGCGTTGTCGTGCCTTAGCCTTGTTTCCCCGTACCGTGCCGTTCCTTCCGTTAGCCTTGCCTTCCCTTGCTTTCCCTTGCCTTTCTTTCCTTCCGTTACTCTTTCCTTGCCTAGCCGTGCACTGCCTAGCCGTGCGTTGTCGTGCCTTAGCCTTGTTTCCCCTTGCTGTGCCGTTCCTTCCGTTACACTTGCCTTGCCTTTCTTTGCCTTGCCTTCCTTTCCTTCCGTTACTCTTTCCTTGCCTAGCTGTGCACTGCCTAGCCTTGCGTTGTCGTGCATTAGCCTTCCCTTGCCTCACCGTACCTTGCCTTGCGTTACCCTTTCCTTGCCTTGCCGTGCACTGCCTAGCCTTGCGTTGTCGTGCCTTACCCTTGTTTCCCCTTGCCGTGCCGTGCCTTTTGTTACACTTGCCTTGCCTTGCATTGCTTTGCCTTCCTTTCCTTCCGTTACTCTTTCCTTGCCTAGCCGTGCATTGCCTAGCCTTGCGTTGTCGTGCATTAGCCTTGCCTCGCCTGACCGTGCCTTGCCTTGCGTTACCCTTTCGTTCCCTTGCCGTGCATTGCCTAGCCGTGCGTTGTCTTGCCTTAGCCTTGTTTCCCCTTGCTGTGCCGTTTCTTCCGTTACACGTGCCTTGCCTTACTTTGCCTTGCCTTCCTTTCCTTCCCTTTCCTTGCCTAGCCGTGCATTGCCTAGCCGTGCGTTGTCGTGCCTTAGCCTTGTTTCCCCTTACCGTGCCGTTCCTTCCTTTACCTTTGCCTTCCCTTGCCTTCCTTGCCTTCCGTTACTCTTTGCTTGCCTTCCGTGCATTGCCTAGACTTGCGTTGTCCTGCCTTAGCCTTGCCTCGCCTGACCGTGCCTTGCCTTGCGTTACCCTTTCCTTGCCTTGCCGTGCATTGCCTAGTCCTGCGTTGTCGTGCCTTAGCCTTGTTTCCCCTTACCGTGCCGTTCCTTCCGTTACCCTTGCCTTCCCTTGCTTTCCTTTGCCTTTCTTTCCTTCCGTTACTCTTTCCTTGCCTTGCCGAGCACTGCCTAGCCTTGCGTTGTCGTGCATTAGCCTTGCCTCGCCTGACCGTGCCTTGCCTTGCGTTTTGCTTTCCTTCCCTTGCCGTGCATTGCCTAGCCCTGCATTGTCGTGCATTAGCCTTGCCTTTCCTCACCGTGCCTTGCCTTGCGTTACCCTTTCCTTGCTTGGCCGTGCATTGCCTAGCCGTGCGTTGCCGTGCCTTACCCTTGTTTCCCCTTGCCGTGCCTTGCCTTTTGTTACACTTGCCTTGGCTTGCTTTGCCTTGCCTTCCTCTCCTTCCGTTACCCTTTCTTTGCCTTGCCGTGCATTGCCTAGTCCTGCGTTGTCGTGCCTTAGCCTTGTTTCCCCTTACCGTGCCGTTCCTTCCGTTACCCTTGCCTTCCCTTGCTTTCCCTTGCCTTTCTTTCCTTCCGTTACTCTTTCCTTGCCTTGCCGAGCACTGCCTAGCCTTGCGTTGTCGTGCATTAGCCTTGCCTCGCCTGACCGTGCATTGCCTTGCGTTACCCTTTCCTTGCCTTGCCGTGCATTGCCTAGTCCTGCGTTGTCGTGCCTTAGCCTTGTTTCCCCGTACCGTGCCGTT
Source organism: Macrotis lagotis (assembly GCF_037893015.1). NCBI lineage: Eukaryota > Metazoa > Chordata > Mammalia > Peramelemorphia > Peramelidae > Macrotis > Macrotis lagotis. The sequence goes on from NW_027422460.1 coordinate 53,140, forward strand.
CCTTCCGTTAGCCTTGCCTTCCCTTGCTTTCCCTTGCCTTTCTTTCCTTCCGTTACTCTTTCCTTGCCTAGCCGTGCACTGCCTAGCCGTGCGTTGTCGTGCCTTTGCCTTGTTTCCCCTTGCTGTGCCGTTCCTTCCGTTACACTTGCCTTGCCTTTCTTTGCCTTGCCTTCCTTTCCTTCCGTTACTCTTTCCTTGCCTAGCTGTGCACTGCCTAGCCTTGCGTTGTCGTGCATTAGCCTTCCCTTGCCTAACCGTACCTTGCCTTGCGTTACCCTTTCCTTGCCTTGCCGTGCACTGCCTAGCCTTGCGTTGTCGTGCCTTCCCCTTGTTTCCCCTTGCCGTGCCGTGCCTTTTGTTACACTTGCCTTGCCTTGCATTGCTTTGCCTTCCTTTCCTTCCGTTACTCTTTCCTTGCCTAGCCGTGCATTGCCTAGCCTTGCGTTGTCGTGCATTAGCCTTGCCTCGCCTGACCGTGCCTTGCCTTGCGTTACCCTTTCCTTCCCTTGCCGTGCATTGCCTAGCCGTGCGTTGTCTTGCCTTAGCCTTGTTTCCCCTTGCTGTGCCGTTTCTTCCGTTACACGTGCCTTGCCTTACTTTGCCTTGCCTTCCTTTCCTTCCCTTTCCTTGCCTAGCCGTGCACTGCCTAGCCGTGCGTTGTCGTGCCTTAGCCTTGTTTCCGCTTACCGTGCCGTTCCTTCCTTTACCTTTGCCTTCCCTTGCCTTCCTTGCCTTCCGTTACTCTTTGCTTGCCTTCCGGGCATTGCCTAGCCTTGCGTTGTCCTGCCTTAGCCTTGCCTCGCCTGACCGTGCCTTGCCTTGCGTTACCCTTTCCTTGCCTTGCCGTGCATTGCCTAGTCCTGCGTTGTCGTGCCTTAGCCTTGTTTTCCCTTACCGTGCCGTTCCTTCCGTTACCCTTGCCTTCCCTTGCTTTCCCTTGCCTTTCTTTCCTTCCGTTACTCTTTCCTTGCCTTGCCGATCACTGCCTAGCCTTGCGTTGTCGTGCATTAGCCTTGCCTCGCCTGACCGTGCCTTGCCTTGCGTTATGCTTTCCTTGCCTTGCCGTGCATTGCCTAGCCCTGCATTGTCGTGCATTAGCCTTGCCTTTCCTCACCGTGCCTTGCCTTGCGTTACCCTTTCCTTGCTTGGCCGTGCATTGCCTAGCCGTGCGTTGCCGTGCCTTACCCTTGATTCCCCTTGCCGTGCCTTGCCTTTTGTTACACTTGCCTTGCCTTGCTTTGCCTTGCCTTCCTCTCCTTCCGTTACTCTTTCCTTGCCTTGCCGTGCATTGCCTAGCCTTGCGTTGTCGTGCCTTAGCCTTGCCTCGCCTGACCGTGCATTGCCTTGCGTTACTCTTTCCTTGCCTTGCCGTGCATTGCCTAGCCTTGCGTTGTCGTGCATTAGCCTTGCCTCGCCTGACCGTGCCTTGCCTTGCGTTACCCTTTCCTTGCCTTGCCGTGCATTGCCTAGCCGTGCTTTTTCGTGCATTAGCGTTGCCTCGCCTGACCGTCCCTTGCCTTGCGTTACCCTTTCCTTGCCTTGCCGTGCATTGCCTAGTCCTGCGTTGTCGTGCCTTAGGCTTGTTTCCCCTTAACGTGCCGTTCCGTCCGTTGCCCTTGCCTACCCTTGCTTTCCCTTGCCTTCCTTGCCTTCCGTTACTCTTTACTTACCTTCCGTGCATTGCCTAGCCTTGCGTTGTCGTGCCTTAGCCTTGCGTCGCCTGACCGTGCCTTTCCTTGCGTTACCCTTTCTTTGCCTTGCCGTGCACTGCCTAGCCGTGCGTTGTCGTGCCTTAGCCTTGTTTCCCCTTGCTGTGCCGTTCCTTCCGTTACATTTGCCTTGCCTTTCTTTGCCTTGCCTTCCTTTCCTTCCGTTACTCTTTCCTTGCCTAGCCGTGCACTGCCTAGCCTTGCGTTGTCGTGCATTAGCCTTCCCTTGCCTCACCGTACCTTGCCTTGCGTTACCATTTCCTTGCCTTGCCGTACAGTGCCTAGCCTTGCGTTGTCGTGCCTTACCCTTGTTTCCCCTTGCCGTGCCGTACCTTTTCTTACACTTGCCTTGCCTTGCTTTGCTTTGCCTTCCTTTCCTTCCGTTACTCTTTCCTTGCCTAGCCGTGCATTGCCTAGCCTTGCGTTGTCGTGCATTAGCCTTGCCTCGCCTGACCGTGCCTTGCCTTGCGTTACCCTTTCCTTCCCTTGCCGTGCATTGCCTAGCCGTGCGTTGTCTTTCCTTAGCCTTGTTTCCCTTTGCTGTGCCGTTTCTTCCGTTACACTTGCCTTGCCTTACTTTGCCTTGCATTCCTTTCCTTTCGTTACTCTTTCCTTGCCTAGCCGTGCACTGCCTAGCCTTGCGTTGTCGTGCCTTAGCCTTGGCTCGCCTGACCGTGCCTTGCCTTGCGTTACCCTTTCCTTGCTTGGCCGTGCATTGCCTAGCCGTGCGTTGCCGTGCCTTACCCTTGTTTCCCCTTGCCGTGCCTTGCCTTTTGTTACACTTGCCTTGCCTTGCTTTGCCTTGCCTTCCTCTCCTTCCGTTACTCTTTCCTTGCCTAGCCGTGCATTGCCTAGCCTTGCGTTGTCGTGCATTAGCCTTGCCTCGCCTGACCGTGCCTTGCCTTGCGTTACCCTTTCTTTGCCTTGCCGTGCATTGCCTAGTCCTGCGTTGTCGTGCCTTAGCCTTGTTTCCCCTTACCGTGCCGTTCCTTCCGTTACCCTTGCCTTCCCTTGCTTTCCCTTGCCTTTCTTTCCTTCCGTTACTCTTTCCTTGCCTTGCCGAGCACTGCCTAGCCTTGCGTTGTCGTGCATTAGCCTTGCCTCGCCTGACCGTGCCTTGCCTTGCGTTATGCTTTCCTTGCCTTGCCGTGCATTGCCTAGCCCTGCATTGTCGTGCATTAGCCTTGCCTTTCCTCACCGTGCCTTGCCTTGCGTTACCCTTTCCTTGCTTGGCCGTGCATTGCCTAGCCGTGCGTTGCCGTGCCTTACCCTTGTTTCCCCTTGCCGTGCCTTGCCTTTTGTTACACTTGCCTTGCCTTGCTTTGCCTTGCCTTCCTCTCCTTCCGTTACTCTTTCCTTGCCTAGCCGTGCATTGCCTAGCCTTGCGTTGTCGTGCCTTAGACTTGCCTCGCCTGACCGTGCATTGCCTTGCGTTACTCTTTCCTTGCCTTGCCGTGCATTGCCTAGCCTTGCGTTGTCGTGCATTAGCCTTGCCTCGCCTGACCGTGCCTTGCCTTGCGTTACCCTTTCCTTGCCTTGCCGTGCATTGCCTAGCCGTGCTTTTTCGTGCATTAGCGTTGCCTCGCCTGACCGTGCCTTGCCTTGCGTTACCCTTTCCTTGCCTTGCCGTGCATTGCCTAGTCCTGCGTTGTCGTGCCTTAGGCTTGTTTCCCCTTAACGTGCCGTTCCGTCCGTTGCCCTTGCCTACCCTTGCTTTCCCTTGCCTTCCTTGCCTTCCGTTACTCTTTACTTACCTTCCGTGCATTGCCTAGCCTTGCGTTGTCGTGCCTTAGCCTTGCGTCGCCTGACCGTGCCTTGCCTTGCGTTACCCTTTCTTTGCCTTGCCGTGCATTGCCTAGTCCTGCGTTGTCGTGCCTTAGCCTTGTTTCCCCGTACCGTGCCGTTCCTTCCGTTAGCCTTGCCTTCCCTTGCTTTCCCTTGCCTTTCTTTCCTTCCGTTACTCTTTCCTTGCCTAGCCGTGCACTGCCTAGCCGTGCGTTGTCGTGCCTTAGCCTTGTTTCCCCTTGCTGTGCCGTTCCTTCCGTTACACTTGCCTTGCCTTTCTTTGCTTTGCCTTCCTTTCCTTCCGTTACTCTTTCCTTGCCTAGCCGTGCACTGCCTAGCCTTGCGTTGTCGTGCATTAGCCTTCCCTTGCCTCACCGTACCTTGCCTTGCGTTACCCTTTCCTTGCCTTGCCGTACACTGCCTAGCCTTGCGTTGTCGTGCCTTACCCTTGTTTCCCCTTGCCGTGCCGTGCCTTTTGTTACACTTGCCTTGCCTTGCTTTGCTTTGCCTTCCTTTCCTTCCGTTACTCTTTCCTTGCCTAGAGGTGCATTGCCTAGCCTTGCGTTGTCGTGCATTAGCCTTGCCTCGCCTGACCGTGCCTTGCCTTGCGTTACCCTTTCCTTCCCTTGCCGTGCATTGCCTAGCCGTGCGTTGTCTTGCCTTAGCCTTGTTTCCCCTTGCTGTGCCGTTTCTTCCGTTACACTTGCCTTGCCTTACTTTGCCTTGCCTTCCTTTCCTTCCGTTACTCTTTCCTTGCCTAGCCGTGCACTGCCTAGCCTTGCGTTGTCGTGCCTTAGCCTTGGCTCGCCTGACCGTGCCTTGCCTTGCGTTACCCTTTCCTTGCTTGGCCGTGCATTGCCTAGCCGTGCGTTGCCGTGCCTTACCCTTGTTTCCCCTTGCCGTGCCTTGCCTTTTGTTACACTTGCCTTGCCTTGCTTTGCCTTTCCTTCCTCTCCTTCCGTTACTCTTTCCTTGCCTAGCCGTGCATTGCCTAGCCTTGCGTTGTCGTGCATTAGCCTTGCCTCGCCTGACCGTGCCTTGCCTTGCGTTACCCTTTCCTTGCCTTGCCGTGCATTGCCTAGTCCTGCGTTGTCGTGCCTTAGCCTTGTTTCCCCTTACCGTGCCTTGCCTTTTGTTACACTTGCCTTCCCTTGCTTTCCCTTGCCTTTCTTTCCTTCCGTTACTCTTTCCTTGCCTTGCCGAGCACTGCCTAGCCTTGCGTTGTCGTGCATTAGCCTTGCCTCGCCTGACCGTGCATTGCCTTGCGTTACCCTTTCCTTGCCTTGCCGTGCATTGCCTAGCCCTGCATTGTCGTGCATTAGCCTTGCCTTTCCTCACCGTGCCTTGCCTTGCGTTACCCTTTCCTTGCTTGGCCGTGCATTGCCTAGCCGTGCGTTGCCGTGCCTTACCCTTGTTTCCCCTTGCCGTGCCTTGCCTTTTGTTGCATTTGCCTTGGCTTGCTTTGCCTTGCCTTCCTCTCCTTCCGTTACCCTTTCTTTGCCTTGCCGTGCATTGCCTAGTCCTGCGTTGTCGTGCCTTAGCCTTGTTTCCCCTTACCGTGCCGTTCCTTCCGTTACCCTTGCCTTCCCTTGCTTTCCCTTGCCTTTCTTTCCTTCCGTTACTCTTTTCTTGCCTTGCCGAGCACTGCCTAGCCTTGCGTTGTCGTGCATTAGCCTTGCCTCGCCTGACCGTGCATTGCCTTGCGTTACCCTTTCCTTGCCTTGCCGTGCATTGCCTAGCCTTGCGTTGTCGTGCATTAGCCTTGCCTCGCCTGACCGTGCCTTGCCTTGCGTTACCCTTTCCTTGCCTTGCCGTGCATTGCCTAGTCCTGCGTTGTCGTGCCCTAGCCTTGTTTCCCCTTACCGTGCCGTTCCTTCCGTTACCCTTGCCTTCCCTTGCTTTCCCTTGCCTTTCTTTCCTTCCGTTACTCTTTCCTTGCCTTGCCGAGCACTGCCTAGCCTTGCGTTGTCGTGCATTAGCCTTGCCTCGCCTGACCGTGCATTGCCTTGCGTTACCCTTTCCTTGCCTTGCCGGGCATTGCCTAGTCCTGCGTTGTCGTGCCTTAGGCTTGTTTCCCCTTAACGTGCCGTTCCGTCCGTTGCCCTTGCCTACCCTTGCTTTCCCTTGCCTTCCTTGCCTTCCGTTACTCTTAACTTACCTTCCGTGCATTGCCTAGCCTTGCGTTGTCGTGCCTTAGCCTTGCGTCGCCTGACCGTGCCTTGCCTTGCGTTACCCTTTCTTTGCCTTGCTGTGCATTGCCTAGTCCTGCGTTGTCGTGCCTTAGCCTTGTTTCCCCGTACCGTGCCGTTCCTTCCGTTAGCCTTGCCTTCCCTTGCTTTCCCTTGCCTTTCTTTCCTTCCGTTACTCTTTCCCTGCCTAGCCGTGCACTGCCTAGCCGTGCGTTGTCGTGCCTTAGCCTTGTTTCCCCTTGCTGTGCCGTTCCTTCCGTTACACTTGCCTTGCCTTTCTTTGCCTTGCCTTCCTTTCCTTCCGTTACTCTTTCCTTGCCTTGCCGTGCATTGCCTAGCCTTGCGTTGTCGTGCATTAGCCTTGCCTCGCCTGACCGTGCCTTGCCTTGCGTTACCCTTTCCTTGCCTTGCCTTGCATTGCCTAGTCCTGAGTTGTCGTGCCTTAGCCTTGTTTCCGCTTACCGTGCCGTTCCTTCCTTTACCTTTGCCTTCCCTTGCCTTCCTTGCCTTCCGTTACTCTTTGCTTGCCTTCCGTGCATTGCCTAGCCTTGCGTTGTCCTGCCTTAGCCTTGCCTCGCCTGACCGTGCCTTGCCTTGCGTTACCCTTTCCTTGCCTTGCCGTGCATTGCCTAATCCTGCGTTGTCGTGCCTTAGCCTTGTTTCGCCTTACCGTGCCGTTCCTTCCGTTACACTTGCCTTCCCTTGCTTTCCCTTGCCTTTCTTTCCTTCCGTTACTCTTTCCTTGCCTTGCCGAGCACTGCCTAGACTTGCGTTGTCGTGCATTAGCCTTGCCTCGCCTGACCGTGCCTTGCCTTGCGTTATGCTTTCCTTACCTTGCCGTGCATTGCCTAGCCCTGCATTGTCGTGCATTAGCCTTGCCTTTCCTCACCGTGCCTTGCCTTGCGTTACCCTTTCCTTGCTTGGCCGTGCATTGCCTAGCCGTGCGTTGCCGTGCCTTACCCTTGTTTCCCCTTGCCGTGCCTTGCCTTTTGTTACACTTGCCTTGCCTTGCTTTGCCTTGCCTTCCTCTCCTTCCGTTACTCTTTCCTTGCCTAGCCGTGCATTGCCTAGCCTTGCGTTGTCGTGCATTAGCCTTGCCTCGCCTGACCGTGCCTTGCCTTGCGTTACGCTTTCTTTGCCTTGCCGTGCATTGCCTAGTCCTGCGTTGTCGTGCCTTAGCCTTGTTTCCCCTTACCGTGCCGTTCCTTCCGTTACCCTTGCCTTCCCTTGCTTTCCCTTGCCTTTCTTTCCTTCCGTTACTCTTTCCTTGCCTTGCCGAGCACTGCCTAGCCTTGCGTTGTCGTGCATTAGCCTTGCCTCGCCTGACCGTGCATTGCCTTGCGTTACCCTTTCCTTGCCTTGCCGTGCATTGCCTAGCCTTGCGTTGTCGTGCATTAGCCTTGCCTCGCCTGACCGTGCCTTGCCTTGCGTTACCCTTTCCTTGCCTTGCCGTGCATTGCCTAGCCGTGCTTTTTCGTGCATTAGCGTTGCCTCGCCTGACCGTGCCTTGCCTTGCGTTACCCTTTCCTTGCCTTGCCGTGCATTGCCTAGTCCTGCATTGTCGTGCCTTAGGCTTGTTTCCCCTTAACGTGCCGTTCCGTCCGTTGCCCTTGCCTTCCCTTGCTTTCCCTTGCCTTCCTTGCCTTCCGTTACTCTTTACTTACCTTCCGTGCATTGCCTAGCCTTGCGTTGTCGTGCCTTAGCCTTGCGTCGCCTGACCGTGCCTTGCCTTGCGTTACCCTTTCTTTGCCTTGCCGTGCATTGCCTAGTCCTGCGTTGTCGTTCCTTAGCCTTGTTTCCCCTTACCGTGCCGTTCCTTCCGTTACCCTTGCCTTCCCTTGCTTTCCCTTGCCTTCCTTTCCTTCCGTTACTCTTTCCTTGCCTAGCTGTGCACTGCCTAGCCTTGCGTTGTCGTGCATTAGCCTTCCCTTGCCTCACCGTACCTTGCCTTGCGTTACCCTTTCCTTGCCTTGCCGTGCATTGCCTAGCCTTGCGTTGTCGTGCCTTAGCCTTGTTTCCCCTTGCTGTGCCGTGCCTTTTGTTACACTTGCCTTTTCTTGCATTGCTTTGCCTTCCTTTCCTTCCGTTACTCTTTCCTTGCCTAGCCGTGCATTGCCTAGCCTTGCGTTGTCGTGCATTAGCCTTGCCTCGCCTGACCGTGCCTTGCCTTGCGTTACCCTTTCCTTCCCTTGCCGTGCATTGCCTAGCCGTGCGTTGTCTTGCCTTAGCCTTGTTTCCCCTTGCTGTGCCGTTTCTTCCGTTACACGTGCCTTGCCTTACTTTGCCTTGCCTTCCTTTCCTTCCCTTTCCTTGCCTAGCCGTGCACTGCCTAGCCGTGCGTTGTCGTGCCTTAGCCTTGTTTCCGCTTACCGTGCCGTTCCTTCCTTTACATTTGCCTTCCCTTGCCTTCCTTGCCTTCCGTTACTCTTTGCTTGCCTTCCGTGCATTGCCTAGCCTTGCGTTGTCCTGCCTTAGCCTTGCCTCGCCTGACCGTGCCTTGCCTTGCGTTACCCTTTCCTTGCCTTGCCGTGCATTGCCTAGTCCTGCGTTGTCGTGCCTTAGCCTTGTTTCCCCTTACCGTGCCGTTCCTTCCGTTACCCTTGCCTTCCCTTGTTTCCCTTGCCTTTCTTTCCTTCCGTTACTCTTTCCTTGCCTTGCCGAGCACTGCCTAGCCTTGCGTTGTCGTGCCTTAGCCTTGCCTCGCCTGACCGTGCCTTGCCTTGCGTTACCCTTTCCTTGCCTTGCCGTGCATTGCCTAGTCCTGCGTTGTCGTGCCTTAGCCTTGTTTCCCCTTACCGTGCCGTTGCTTCCGTTACCCTTGCCTTCCCTTGCTTTCCCTTGCCTTTCTTTCCTTCCGTTACTCTTTCCTTGCCTTGCCGAACACTGCCTATCGTTGCGTTGTCGTGCATTAGCCTTGCCTCGCCTGACCGTGCCTTGCCTTGCGTTATGCTTTCCTTGCCTTGCCGTGCATTGCCTAGCCCTGCATTGTCGTGCATTAGCCTTGCCTTTCCTCACCGTGCCTTGCCTTGCGTTACCCTTTCCTTGCTTGGCCGTGCATTGCCTAGCCGTGCGTTGCCGTGCCTTACCCTTGTTTCCCCTTGCTGTGCCGTTCCTTCCGTTACACTTGCCTTGCCTTTCTTTGCCTTGCCTTCCTTTCCTTCCGTTACTCTTTCCTTGCCTAGCTGTGCACTGCCTAGCCTTGCGTTGTCGTGCATTAGCCTTCCCTTGCCTCACCGTACCTTGCCTTGCGTTACCCTTTCCTTGCCTTGCCGTGCACTGCCTAGCCTTGCGTTGTCGTGCCTTACCCTTGTTTCCCCTTGCCGTGCCGTGCCTTTTGTTACACTTGCCTTGCCTTGCATTGCTTTGCCTTCCTTTCCTTCCGTTACTCTTTCCTTGCCTAGCCGTGCATTGCCTTGCCTTGCGTTGTCGTGCCTTAGCCTTGCGTCGCCTGACCGTGCCTTGCCTTGCGTTACCCTTTCTTTGCCTTGCCGTGCATTGCCTAGTCCTGCGTTGTCGTGCCTTAGCCTTGTTTCCCCGTACCGTGCCGTTCCTTCCGTTAGCCTTGCCTTCCCTTGCCTTCCCTTGCCTTTCTTTCCTTCCGTTACTCTTTCCTTGCCTAGCCGTGCACTGCCTAGCCGTGCGTTGTCGTGCCTTAGGCTTGTTTCCCCTTGCTGTGCCGTTCCTTCCGTTACACTTGCCTTGCCTTTCTTTGCCTTGCCTTCCTTGCCTTCCGTTACTCTTTACTTACCTTCCGTGCATTGCCTAGCCTTGCGTTGTCGTGCCTTAGCCTTGCGTCGCCTGACCGTGCCTTGCCTTGCTTTACCCTTTCTTTGCCTTGCCGTGCATTGCCTAGTCCTGCGTTGTCGTGCCTTAGCCTTGTTTCCCCGTACCGTGCCGTTCCGTCCGTTAGCCTTGCCTTCCCTTGCTTTCCCTTGCCTTTCTTTCCTTCCGTTACTCTTTCCTTGCCTTGCCGTGCACTGCCTAGCCTTGCGTTGTCGTGCCTTACCCTTGTTTCCCCTTGCCGTGCCGTGCCTTTTGTTGCACTTGCCTTGCCTTGCTTTGCCTTGCCTTGCCGTGCATTGCCTAGCCTTGCGTTGTCGTGCATTAGCCTTGCCTCGCCTGACCGTGCCTTGCCTTGCGTTACCCTTTACTTCCCTTGCCGTGCATTGCCTAGCCGTGCGTTGTCTTGCCTTAGCCTTGTTTCCCCTTGCTGTGCCGTTTCGTCCGTTACACTTGCCTTGCCTTACTTTGCCTTGCCTTCCTTTCCTTCCGTTACTCTTTCCTTGCCTAGCCGTGCACTGCCTAGACTTGCGTTGTCGTGCCTTAGCCTTGGCTCGCCTGACCGTGCCTTGCCTTGCGTTACCCTTTCCTTGCTTGGCCGTGCATTGCCTAGCCGTGCGTTGCCGTGCCTTACCCTTGTTTCCCCTTGCCTTGCCTTGCCTTTTGTTACACTTGCCTTGCCTTGCTTTGCCTTGACTTCCTCTCCTTCCGTTACTCTTTCCTTGCCTAGCCGTGCATTGCCTAGCCTTGCGTTGTCGTGCATTAGCCTTGCCTCGCCTGACCGTGCCTTGCCTTGCGTTACCCTTTCTTTGCCTTGCCGTGCATTGCCTAGTCCTGCGTTGTCGTGCCTTAGCCTTGTTTCCCCTTACCGTGCCGTTCCTTCCGTTACCCTTGCCTTCCCTTGCTTTCCCTTGCCTTTCTTTCCTTCCGTTACTCTTTCCTTGCCTTGCCGAGCACTGCCTAGCCTTGCGTTGTCGTGCATTAGCCTTGCCTCGCCTGACCGTGCCTTGCCTTGCGTTATGCTTTCCTTGCCTTGCCGTGCATTGCCTAGCCCTGCATTGTCGTGCATTAGCCTTGCCTTTCCTCACCGTGCCTTGCCTTGCGTTATGCTTTCCTTGCCTTGCCGTGCATTGCCTAGTACTGCGTTGTCGTGCCTTAGGCTTGTTTCCCCTTAACGTGCCGTTCCGTCCGTTGCCCTTGCCTACCCTTGCTTTCCCTTGCCTTCCTTGCCTTCCGTTACTCTTAACTTACCTTCCGTGCATTGCCTAGCCTTGCGTTGTCGTGCCTTAGCCTTGCGTCGCCTGACCGTGCCTTGCCTTGCGTTACCCTTTCTTTGCCTTGCCGTGCATTGCCTAGTCCTGCGTTGTCGTGCCTTAGCCTTGTTTCCCCGTACCGTGCCGTTCCTTCCGTTAGCCTTGCCTTCCCTTGCTTTCCCTTGCCTTTCTTTCCTTCCGTTACTCTTTCCCTGCCTAGCCGTGCACTGCCTAGCCGTGCGTTGTCGTGCCTTAGCCTTGTTTCCCCTTGCTGTGCCGTTCCTTCCGTTACACTTGCCTTGCCTTTCTTTGCCTTGCCTTCCTTTCCTTCCGTTACTCTTTCCTTGCCTAGCCGTGCATTGCCTAGCCTTGCGTTGTCGTGCATTAGCCTTGCCTCGCCTGACCGTGCCTTGCCTTGCGTTACCCTTTCCTTGCCTTGCCTTGCATTGCCTAGTCCTGAGTTGTCGTGCCTTAGCCTTGTTTCCGCTTACCGTGCCGTTCCTTCCTTTACCTTTGCCTTCCCTTGCCTTCCTTGCCTTCCGTTACTCTTTGCTTGCCTTCCGTGCATTGCCTAGCCTTGCGTTGTCGTGCCTTAGGCTTGTTTCCCCTTAACGTGCCGTTCCGTCCGTTGCCCTTGCCTACCCTTGCTTTCCCTTGCCTTCCTTGCCTTGCGTTACCCTTTCCTTACCTTCCGTGCATTGCCTAGCCTTGCGTTGTCGTGCCTTAGCCTTGCGTCGCCTGACGGTGCCTTGCCTTGCGTTACCCTTTCTTTGCCTTGCCGTGCATTGCCTAGTCCTGCGTTGTCGTGCCTTAGCCTTGTTTCCCCGTACCGTGCCGTTCCTTCCGTTAGCCTTGCCTTCCCTTGCTTTCCCTTGCCTTTCTTTCCTTCCGTTACTCTTTCCTTGCCTTGCCGAGCACTGCCTAGCCTTGGGTTGTCGTGCATTAGCCTTGCCTCGCCTGACCGTGCCTTGCCTTGCGTTATGCTTTCCTTACCTTGCCGTGCATTGCCTAGCCCTGCATTGTCGTGCATTAGCCTTGCCTTTCCTCACCGTGCCTTGCCTTGCGTTACCCTTTCCTTGCTTGGCCGTGCATTGCCTAGTCGTGCGTTGCCGTGCCTTACCCTTGTTTCCCCTTGCCGTGCCTTGCCTTTTGTTACACTTGCCTTGCCTTGCTTTGCCTTGCCTTCCTCTCCTTCCGTTACTCTTTCCTTGCCTAGCCGTGCATTGCCTAGCCTTGCGTTGTCGTGCATTAGCCTTGCCTCGCCTGACCGTGCCTTGCCTTGCGTTACGCTTTCTTTGCCTTGCCGTGCATTGCCTAGTCCTGCCTTGTCGTGCCTTAGCCTTGTTTCCCCTTACCGTGCCGTTCCTTCCGTTACCCTTGCCTTCCCTTGCTTTCCCTTGCCTTTCTTTCCTTCCGTTAATCTTTCCTTGCCTTGCCGAGCACTGCCTAGCCTTGCGTTGTCGTGCATTAGCCTTGCCTCGCCTGACCGTGCCTTGCCTTGCGTTACCCTTTCCTTGCCTTGCCGTGCATTGCCTAGCTTTGCGTTGTCGTGCATTAGCCTTGCCTCGCCTGACCGTGCCTTGCCTTGCGTTACCCTTTCCTTGCCTTGCCGTGCATTGCCTAGCCGTGCTTTTTCGTGCATTAGCGTTGCCTCGCCTGACCGTGCCTTGCCTTGCGTTACCCTTTCCTTGCCTTGCCGTGCATTGCCTAGTCCTGCGTTGTCGTGCCTTAGGCTTGTTTCCCCTTAACGTGCCGTTCCGTCCGTTGCCCTTGCCTTCCCTTGCTTTCCCTTGCCTTCCTTGCCTTCCGTTACTCTTTACTTACCTTCCGTGCATTGCCTAGCCTTGCGTTGTCGTGCCTTAGCCTTGCGTCGCCTGACCGTGCCTTGCCTTGCGTTACCCTTTCTTTGCCTTGCCGTGCATTGCCTAGTCCTGCGTTGTCGTGCCTTAGCCTTGTTTCCCCGTACCGTGCCGTTCCTTCCGTTAGCCTTGCCTTCCCTTGCTTTCCCTTGCCTTTCTTTCTTTCCGTTACTCTTTCCTTGCCTAGCCGTGCACTGCCTAGCCGTGCGATGTCGTGCCTTAGCCTTGTTTCCCCTTGCTGTGCCGTTCCTTCCGTTACACTTGCCTTGCCTTTCTTTGCCTTGCCTTCCTTTCCTTCCGTTACTCTTTCCTTGCCTAGCTGTGCACTGCCTAGCCTTGCGTTGTCGTGCATTAGCCTTCCCTTGCCTCACCGTACCTTGCCTTGCGTTACCCTTTCCTTGCCTTGCCGTGCACTGCCTAGCCTTGCGTTGTCGTGCCTTACCCTTGTTTCCCCTTGCCGTGCCGTGCCTTTTGTTACACCTGCCTTTTCTTGCATTGCTTTGCCTTCCTTTCCTTCCGTTACTCTTTCCTTGCCTAGCCGTGCATTGCCTAGCCTTGCGTTGTCGTGCATTAGCCTTGCCTCGCCTGACCGTGCCTTGCCATGCGTTACCCTTTCCTTCCCTTGCCGTGCATTGCCTAGCCGTGCGTTGTCTTGCCTTAGCCTTGTTTCCCCTTGCTGTGCCGTTTCTTCCGTTACACGTGCCTTGCCTTACTTTGCCTTGCCTTCCTTTCCTTCCCTTTCCTTGCCTAGCCGTGCACTGCCTAGCCGTGCGTTGTCGTGCCTTAGCCTTGTTTCCGCTTACCGTGCCGTTCCTTCCTTTACCTTTGCCTTCCCTTGCCTTCCTTGCCTTCCGTTACTCTTTGCTTGCCTTCCGTGCATTGCCTAGCCTTGCGTTGTCCTGCCTTAGCCTTGCCTCGCCTGACCGTGCCTTGCCTTGCGTTACCCTTTCCTTGCCTTGCCGTGCATTGCCTAGTCCTCCGTTGTCGTGCCTTAGCCTTGTTTCCCCTTACCGTGCCGTTCCTTCCGTTACCCTTGCCTTCCCTTGCTTTCCCTTGCCTTTCTTTCCTTCCGTTACTCTTTCCTTGCCTTGCCGAGCACTGCCTAGCCTTGCGTTGTCGTGCATTAGCCTTGCCTCGCCTGACCGTGCCTTCCCTTGCGTTACCCCTTCCTTGCCTTGCCGTGCATTGCCTAGTCCTGCGTTGTCGTGCCTTAGCCTTGTTTCCCCTTACCGTGCCGTTGCTTCCGTTACCCTTGCCTTCCCTTGCTTTCCCTTGCCTTTCTTTCCTTCCGTTACTCTTTCCTTGCCTTGCCGAACACTGCCTATCGTTGCGTTGTCGTGCATTAGCCTTGCCTCGCCTGACCGTGCCTTGCCTTGCGTTATGCTTTCCTTGCCTTGCCGTGCATTGCCTAGCCCTGCATTGTCGTGCATTAGCCTTGCCTTTCCTCACCGTGCCTTGCCTTGCGTTACCCTTTCCTTGCTTGGCCGTGCATTGCCTAGCCGTGCGTTGCCGTGCCTTACCCTTGTTTACCCTTACCGTGCCTTGCCTTTTGTTACACTTGCCTTGCCTTGCTTTGCCTTGCCTTCCTCTCCTTCCGTTACTCTTTCCTTGCCTTGCCGAGCACTGCCTAGCCTTGCGTTGTCGTGCATTAGCCTTGCCTCGCCTGACCGTGCATTGCCTTGCGTTACCCTTTCCTTGCCTTGCCGTGCATTGCCTAGCCTTGCGTTGTCGTGCATTAGCCTTGCCTCACCTGACCGTGCCTTGCCTTGCGTTACCCTTTCCTTGCCTTGCCGTGCATTGCCTAGCCGTGCTTTTTCGTGCATTAGCGTTGCCTCGCCTGACCGTGCCTTGCCTTGCGTTACCCTTTCCTTGCCTTGCCGTCCATTGCCTAGTCCTGCGTTGTCGTGCCTTAGCCTTGTTTCCCCTTACCGTGCCGTTCCGTCCGTTGCCCTTGCCTACCCTTGCTTTCCCTTGCCTTTCTTTCCTTCCGTTACTCTTTCCTTGCCTTGCCGTGCACTGCCTAGCCTTGCGTTGTCGTGCCTTACCCTTGTTTCCCCTTGCCGTGCCGTGCCTTTTGTTGCACTTGCCTTGCCTTGCTTTGCTTTGCCTTCCTTTCCTTCCGTTACTCTTTCCTTGCCTAGCCGTGCATTGCCTAGCCTTGCGTTGTCGTGCATTAGCCTTGCCTCGCCTGACCGTGCCTTGCCTTGCGTTACCCTTTACTTCCCTTGCCGTGCATTGCCTAGCCGTGCGTTGTCTTGCCTTAGCCTTGTTTCCCCTTGCTGTGCCGTTTCGTCCGTTACACTTGCCTTGCCTTACTTTGCCTTGCCTTCCTTTCCTTCCGTTACTCTTTCCTTGCCTAGCCGTGCACTGCCTAGACTTGCGTTGTCGTGCCTTAGCCTTGGCTCGCCTGACCGTGCCTTGCCTTGCGTTACCCTTTCCTTGCTTGGCCGTGCATTGCCTAGCCGTGCGTTGCCGTGCCTTACCCTTGTTTCCCCTTGCCGTGCCTTGCCTTTTGTTACACTTGCCTTGCCTTGCTTTGCCTTGCCTTCCTCTCCTTCCGTTACACTTTCCTTGCCTAGCCGTGCATTGCCTAGCCTTGCGTTGTCGTGCATTAGCCTTGCCTCGCCTGACCGTGCCTTGCCTTGCGTTACCCTTTCTTTGCCTTCCCGTGCATTGCCTAGTCCTGCGTTGTCGTGCCTTAGCCTTGTTTCCCCTTACCGTGCCGTTCCTTCCGTTACCCTTGCCTTCCCTTGCTTTCCCTTGCCTTTCTTTCCTTCCGTTACTCTTTCCTTGCCTTGCCGAGCACTGCCTAGCCTTGCGTTGTCGTGCATTAGCCTTGCCTCGCCTGACCGTGCCTTGCCTTGCGTTATGCTTTCCTTGCCTTGCCGTGCATTGCCTAGCCCTGCATTGTAGTGCATTATCCTTGCCTTTCCTCACCGTGCCTTGCCTTGCGTTACCCTTTCCTTGCTTGGCCGTGCATTGCCTAGCCGTGCGTTGCCGTGCCTTACCCTTGTTTCCCCTTGCCGTGCCTTGCCTTTTGTTACACTTGCCTTGCCTTGCTTTGCCTTGCCTTCCTCTCCTTCCGTTACTCTTTCCTTGCCTAGCCGTGCATTGCCTAGCCTTGCGTTGTCGTGCATTAGCCTTGCCTCGCCTGACCGTGCCTTGCCTTGCGTTACCCTTTCTTTGCCTTGCCGTGCATTGCCTAGCCCCGCGTTGTCGTGCCTTAGCCTTGTTTCCCCTTACCGTGCCGTTCCTTCCGTTACCCTTGCCTTCCCTTGCTTTCCCTTGCCTTTCTTTCCTTCCGTTACTCTTTCCTTGCCTTGCCGAGCACTGCCTAGCCTTGCGTTGTCGTGCATTAGCCTTGCCTCGCCTGACCGTGCATTGCCTTGCGTTACCCTTTCCTTGCCTTGCCGGGCAATGCCTAGTCCTGCGTTGTCGTGCCTTAGGCTTGTTTCCCCTTAACGTGCCGTTCCGTCCGTTGCCCTTGCCTACCCTTGCTTTCCCTTGCCTTCCTTGCCTTCCGTTACTCTTAACTTACCTTCCGTGCATTGCCTAGCCTTGCGTTGTCGTGCCTTAGCCTTGCGTCGCCTGACCGTGCCTTGCCTTGCGTTACCCTTTCTTTGCCTTGCCGTGCATTGCCTAGTCCTGCGTTGTCGTGCCTTAGCCTTGTTTCCCCGTACCGTGCCGTTCCTTCCGTTAGCCTTGCCTTCCCTTGCTTTCCCTTGCCTTTCTTTCCTTCCGTTACTCTTTCCCTGCCTAGCCGTGTACTGCCTAGAAGTGCGTTGTCGTGCCTTAGCCTTGTTTCCCCTTGCTGTGCCGTTCCTTCCGTTACACTTGCCTTGCCTTTCTTTGCCTTGCCTTCCTTTCCTTCCGTTACTCTTTCCTTGCCTAGCCGTGCATTGCCTAGCCTTGCGTTGTCGTGCATTAGCCTTGCCTCGCCTGACCGTGCCTTGCCTTGCGTTACCCTTTCCTTGCCTTGCCTTGCATTGCCTAGTCCTGAGTTGTCGTGCCTTAGCCTTGTTTCCGCTTACCGTGCCGTTCCTTCCTTTACCTTTGCCTTCCCTTGCCTTCCTTGCCTTCCGTTACTCTTTGCTTGCCTTCCGTGCATTGCCTAGCCTTGCGTTGTCCTGCCTTAGCCTTGCCTCGCCTGACCGTGCCTTGCCTTGCCTTTCCCTTTCCTTGCCTTGCCGTGCATTGCCTAATCCTGCGTTGTCGTGCCTTAGCCTTGTTTCGCCTTACCGTGCCGTTCCTTCCGTTACCCTTGCCTTCCCTTGCTTTCCCTTGCCTTTCTTTCCTTCCGTTACTCTTTCCTTGCCTTGCCGAGCACTGCCTAGCCTTGCGTTGTCGTGCATTAGCCTTGCCTCGCCTGACCGTGCCTTGCCTTGCGTTATGCTTTCCTTACCTTGCCGTGCATTGCCTAGCCCTGCATTGTCGTGCATTAGCCTTGCCTTTCCTCACCGTGCCTTGCCTTGCGTTACCCTTTCCTTGCTTGGCCGTGCATTGCCTAGCCGTGCGTTGCCGTGCCTTACCCTTGTTTCCCCTTGCCGTGCCTTGCCTTTTGTTACACTTGCCTTGCCTTGCTTTGCCTTGCCTTCCTCTCCTTCCGTTACTCTTTCCTTGCCTAGCCGTGCATTGCCTAGCCTTGCGTTGTCGTGCATTAGCCTTGCCTCGCCTGACCGTGCCTTGCCTTGCGTTATGCTTTCCTTACCTTGCCGTGCATTGCCTAGCCCTGCATTGTCGTGCATTAGCCTTGCCTTTCCTCACCGTGCCTTGCCTTGCGTTACCCTTTCCTTGCTTGGCCGTGCATTGCCTAGCCGTGCGTTGCCGTGCCTTACCCTTGTTTCCCCTTGCCGTGCCTTGCCTTTTGTTACACTTGCCTTGCCTTGCTTTGCCTTGCCTTCCTCTCCTTCCGTTACTCTTTCCTTGCCTAGCCGTGCATTGCCTAGTCCTGCGTTGTCGTGCCTTAGCCTTGTTTCCCCTTACCGTGCCGTTCCTTCCGTTACCCTTGCCTTCCCTTGCTTTCCCTTGCCTTTCTTTCCTTCCGTTACTCTTTCCTTGCCTTGCCGAGCACTGCCTAGCCTTGCGTTGTCGTGCATTAGCCTTGCCTTGCCTGACCGTGCATTGCCTTGCGTTACCCTTTCCTTGCCTTGCCGTGCATTGCCTAGCCTTGCGTTGTCGTGCATTAGCCTTGCCTCGCCTGACCGTGCCTTGCCTTGCGTTACCCTTTCCTTGCCTTGCCGTGCATTGCCTAGCCGTGCGTTGTCGTGCCTTAGGCTTGTTTCCCCTTAACGTGCCGTTCCGTCCGTTGCCCTTGCCTTCCCTTGCTTTCCCTTGCCTTCCTTGCCTTCCGTTACTCTTTACTTACCTTCCGTGCATTGCCTAGCCTTGCGTTGTCGTGCCTTAGCCTTGCGTCGCCTGACCGTGCCTTGCCTTGCGTTACCCTTTCTTTGCCTTGCCGTGCATTGCCTAGTCCTGCGTTGTCGTTCCTTAGCCTTGTTTCCCCGTACCGTGCCGTTCCTTCCGTTAGCCTTGCCTTCCCTTGCTTTCCTTGCCTTTCTTTCCTTCCGTTACTCTTTCCTTGCCTAGCCGTGCACTGCCTAGCCGTGCGTTGTCGTGCCTTAGCCTTGTTTCCCCTTGCTGTGCCGTTCCTTCCGTTACACTTGCCTTGCCTTTCTTTGCCTTGCCTTCCTTTCCTTCCGTTACTCTTTCCTTGCCTAGCTGTGCACTGCCTAGCCTTGCGTTGTCGTGCATTAGCCTTGCCTCGCCTGACCGTGCCTTGCCTTGCGTTACCCTTTCCTTCCCTTGCCGTGCATTGCCTAGCCGTGCGTTGTCTTGCCTTAGCCTTGTTTCCCCTTGCTGTGCCGTTTCTTCCGTTACACGTGCCTTGCCTTACTTTGCCTTGCCTTCCTTTCCTTCCCTTTCCTTGCCTAGCCGTGCACTGCCTAGCCGTGCGTTGTCGTGCCTTAGCCTTGTTTCCGCTTACCGTGCCGTTCCTTCCTTTACCTTTGCCTTCCCTTGCCTTCCTTGCCTTCCGTTACTCTTTGCTTGCCTTCCGTGCATTGCCTAGCCTTGCGTTGTCCTGCCTTAGCCTTGCCTCGCCTGACCGTGCCTTGCCTTGCGTTACCCTTTCCTTGCCTTTCCGTGAATTGCCTAGTCCTGCGTTGTCGTGCCTTAGCCTTGTTTCCCCTTACCGTGCCGTTCCTTCCGTTACCCTTGCCTTCCCTTGCTTTCCCTTGCCTTTCTTTCCTTCCGTTACTCTTTCCTTGCCTTGCCGAGCACTGCCTAGCCTTGCGTTGTCGTGCATTAGCCTTGCCTCGCCTGACCGTGCCTTGCCTTCCGTTACCCTTTCCTTGCCTTGCCGTGCATTGCCTAGTCCTGCGTTGTCGTGCCTTAGCCTTGTTTCCCCTTACCGTGCCGTTGCTTCCGTTACCCTTGCCTTCCCTTGCTTTCCCTTGCCTTTCTTTCCTTCCGTTACTCTTTCCTTGCCTTGCCGAACACTGCCTATCGTTGCGTTGTCGTGCATTAGCCTTGCCTCGCCTGACCGTGCCTTGCCTTGCGTTATGCTTTCCTTGCCTTGCCGTGCATTGCCTAGCCCTGCATTGTCGTGCATTAGCCTTGCCTTTCCTCACCGTGCCTTGCCTTGCGTTACCCTTTCCTTGCTTGGCCGTGCATTGCCTAGCCGTGCGTTGCCGTGCCTTACCCTTGTTTCCCCTTACCGTGCCTTGCCTTTTGTTACACTTGCCTTGCCTTGCTTTGCCTTGCCTTCCTCTCCTTCCGTTACTCTTTCCTTGCCTTGCCGAGCACTGCCTAGCCTTGCGTTGTCGTGCATTAGCCTTGCCTCGCCTGACCGTGCATTGCCTTGCGTTACCCTTTCCTTGCCTTGCCGTGCATTGCCTAGCCTTGCGTTGTCGTGCATTAGCCTTGCCTCACCTGACCGTGCCTTGCCTTGCGTTACCCTTTCCTTGCCTTGCCGTGCATTGCCTAGCCGTGCTTTTTCGTGCATTAGCGTTGCCTCGCCTGACCGTGCCTTGCCTTGCGTTACCCTTTCCTTGCCTTGCCGTGCATTGCCTAGTCCTGCGTTGTCGTGCCTTAGCCTTGTTTCCCCGTACCGTGCCGTTCCTTCCGTTAGCCTTGCCTTCCCTTGCTTTCCCTTGCCTTTCTTTCCTTCCGTTACTCTTTCCTTGCCTAGCCGTGCACTGCCTAGCCGTGCGTTGTCGTGCCTTAGCCTTGTTTCCCCTTGCTGTGCCGTTCCTTCCGTTACACTTGCCTTGCCTTTCTTTGCCTTGCCTTCCTTTCCTTCCGTTACTCTTTCCTTGCCTAGCTGTGCACTGCCTAGCCTTGCGTTGTCGTGCATTAGCCTTCCCTTGCCTAACCGTACCTTGCCTTGCGTTACCCTTTCCTTGCCTTGCCGTGCACTGCCTAGCCTTGCGTAGTCGTGCCTTACCCTTGTTTCCCCTTGCCGTGCCGTGCCTTTTGTTACACTTGCCTTGCCTTGCATTGCTTTGCCTTCCTTTCCTTCCGTTACTCTTTCCTTGCCTAGCCGTGCATTGCCTAGCCTTGCGTTGTCGTGCCTTAGCCTTGCGTCGCCTGACCGTGCCTTGCCTTGCGTTACCCTTTCTTTGCCTTGCCGTGCATTGCCTAGTCCTGCGTTGTCGTGCCTTAGCCTTGTTTCCCCGTACCGTGCCGTTCCTTCCGTTAGCCTTGCCTTCCCTTGCCTTCCCTTGCCTTTCTTTCCTTCCGTTACTCTTTCCTTGCCTAGCCGTGCACTGCCTAGCCGTGCGTTGTCGTGCCTTAGCCTTGTTTCCCCTTGCTGTGCCGTTCCTTCCGTTACACTTGCCTTGCCTTTCTTTGCCTTGCCTTCCTTGCCTTCCGTTACTCTTTACTTACCTTCCGTGCATTGCCTAGCCTTGCGTTGTCGTGCATTAGCCTTGCCTCGCCTGACCGTGCCTTGCCTTGCGTTACCCTTTACTTCCCTTGCCGTGCAATGCCTAGCCGTGCGTTGTCTTGCCTTAGCCTTGTTTCCCCTTGCTGTGCCGTTTCGTCCGTTACACTTGCCTTGCCTTACTTTGCCTTGCCTTCCTTTCCTTCCGTTACTCTTTCCTTGCCTAGCCGTGCACTGCCTAGCCTTGCGTTGTCGTGCCTTAGCCTTGGCTCGCCTGACCGTGCCTTGCCTTGCGTTACCCTTTCCTTGCTTGGCCGTGCATTGCCTAGCCGTGCGTTGCCGTGCTTTACCCTTGTTTCCCCTTGCCTTGCCTTGCCTTTTGTTACACTTGCCTTGCCTTGCTTTGCCTTGCCTTCCTCTCCTTCCGTTACTCTTTCCTTGCCTAGCCGTGCATTGCCTAGCCTTGCGTTGTCGTGCATTAGCCTTGCCTCGCCTGACCGTGCCTTGCCTTGCGTTACCCTTTCTTTGCCTTGCCGTGCATTGCCTAGTCCTGCGTTGTCGTGCCTTAGCCTTGTTTCCCCTTACCGTGCCGTTCCTTCCGTTACCCTTGCCTTCCCTTGCTTTCCCTTGCCTTTCTTTCCTTCCGTTACTCTTTCCTTGCCTTGCCGAGCACTGCCTAGCCTTGCGTTGTCGTGCATTAGCCTTGCCTCGCCTGACTGTGCCTTGCCTTGCGTTATGCTTTCCTTGCCTTGCCGTGCATTGCCTAGCCCTGCATTGTAGTGCATTAGCCTTGCCTTTCCTCACCGTGCCTTGCCTTGCGTTACCCTTTCCTTGCTTGGCCGTGCATTGCCTAGCCGTGCGTTGCCGTGCCTTACCCTTGTTTCCCCTTGCCGTGCCTTGCCTTTTGTTACACTTGCCTTGCCTTGCTTTGCCTTGCCTTCCTCTCCTTCCGTTACTCTTTCCTTGCCTAGCCGTGCATTGCCTAGCCTTGCGTTGTCGTGCATTAGCCTTGCCTCGCCTGACCGTGCCTTGCCTTGCGTTACGCTTTCTTTGCCTTGCCGTGCATTGCCTAG